>NC_091235.1:22808872-22811171 GCF_040958095.1 Procambarus clarkii | reverse complement strand
CATCCCCCTTTGGCAACTACCCCTTCTCCCCCTCTCTGGCAACTATTCCCCCCCCCCCCCCATCCGTCTTCTTCCCTCTATATGGCAACAACCTCTAGACCTGGGTAAATACTGGTTTGGAAACAGAGTTATTGATTTGTAGACCTATATATAAACGAATATAAATAGGAGCTGCCTTATATGGCCCATTATATGCCCCCATATAGAATTATATGGGCCAGTAGGCCTCCTGCAATGTGCCCTTAATTGCAATATCCTTAATATGGCCATACAACGGGTTGGTCCTTAGCTAGTCTTGCTATGTCGTTTGTAAATAAACTCTGGGCTTCCCTGCAGGCTTGCAGGCTGCTGGTTAACCAACCCGACGCCGAGTCCAGCACCTGGCCGCGATTGGCTGCCCTTCTGCATCCTTAGCGATTCTCCATTCATTCTCACAACGCTTGTCAGCATCCTGGTGAAGGGGAGGGGGGCGGGGCCGGTGATGAGAGGTCGGGTGAGGTCACAAGGAGGGTGGGGAGGGATGTCTACGGTGATAAGGTGGGGGTCACAAGGAGGGGGGAGGGATGTCTACGGTGATAAGGTGGGGGTCACAAGGAAGGGGGAAGAGATGTCTACGGTGTTAAACGTAGACTTCCTTACATCAAGGACAATATTGATAAGCTATTCAACATACAAATGGAAAATCCACAGGCCAATACACACCAGAACAGACCCAAACACCATGACAACAAAGTCTTGTTTCACCGTCTTTATGGAGTGGTGCTATCTTCAATGTGTTTAGTATGCTTGGTATAACACCACTATGTTCCCTCCATCTTCCCAAATATGTTAAGAACCTGCGAGAGTTCTTTTAAGCAATTCTTGATGAATAAGGAGTTCCAGGAACATCAAGGCCTGGTACATAGGCTCTTGAAATAGCATCTGTAACTAGCTGACATTCTAAATTAGTTGTGAAGGATAGATGAAATTGTTTATGTAATAATGTAAGATGAGGTCTGATAAAGACCTTTTGTGCCCTCTGTAATGCTTTTTTGCGCTAATAAGGAGTTCCAGGAACATCAAGGGCTGGTACATAGGCTCTTGAAATAGCATCTGTAACTAGCTGACATTCTAAATTAGTTGTGAAGGATAGATGAAATTGTTTATGCAATAATGTAAGATGAGGTCTGATAAAGACCTTTTGTGCCCTCTGTAATGCTTTTTTGCGCTACCGCTCACAGGATGGGTATGGGGTGCACAATAAACAATCAATCAATTGTACATAGGCGTATTGTTGGCTAACTGGTTTTTTTTCTTTAAAAGCTATAAGACTACTTGTTTTCTAATATAGCTAGGCCTACTCTATAGACCTACTCTAATGTATGATGTACTGAAATTATTAACTTTTACATATCTGCTTCATTCCTGATCACCAAAATGGCAAAATATACGTTTACAATTTTCAAATAACGTTGAACGTCTAGAAATACGTCAAGTGAAGCTGCGGAAGTGAGCCAGAATACGTCTAGACGTACGTCAAGACGCATTGACGTACGTCTTAGCAGCTTAAGTGTCGATCCTGACGGCTTAGTCCGCGAATATTAAACCGTTTACAACCTTCCAATACTTCACTCGGATCATTTAGAGCACTTAAACCACTTCATTAAATACAAAGAAAGTTGCCTTAAGACTGAGAAAAGCTGAACAGCTCACACGGACACTTAAAGAACTTGAGTCAGAGGTCGTAGCGGGTGCTTCACGCAGGTCGTTTAAGTCAGTCGTTACAGGATCTGCACTTGGTCGTGGCGTCGTAGTAAGGAGGTCTTGGCTCCTTGTTGTCGTTGAGATGAATGGGAAGCTGCGCGACGTGTCAGCGACGGTCAGCACTGTGGGTTCGAGTCCCGACACCACACACAACTCAGCGTCTAGCTAACAACCAATTGTGCTGAGCTGGTTGTTGGAGGAGATGGTTGTTGGGGGAGATGGTTGTTGGGGGGAGATGGTTGTTGGAGGAGATGGTTGTTGGGGGAGATGGTTGTTGGGGGAGATGGTTGTTGGGGGAGATGGTTGTTGGGGGGAGATGGTTGTTGGGGGAGATGGTTGTTGGGGGAGATGGTTGTTGGGGGAGATGGTTGTTGGGGGAGTTGGTTGTTGGGGGAGATGGTTGTTGGGGGAGTTGGTTGTTGGAGGAGATGGTTGTTGGGGGAGATGGTTGTTGGGGGAGATGGTTGTTGGGGGAGATGGTTGTTGGGGGAGATGGTTGTTGGGGGAGACACATAATACAACAAGACACATGTTAGGTTAGTTTATTTACCTTATA
>NC_091235.1:22791372-22803872 GCF_040958095.1 Procambarus clarkii | reverse complement strand
AGAGAGAGAGAGAGAGAGAGAGAGAGAGAGAGAGAGAGAGAGAGAGAGAGAGAGAGAGAGAGAGAGAGAGAGAGAGAGAGACAGAGAGACAGAGAGACAGAGAGAGAGAGAGAGAGAGAGAGAGAGAGAGAGAGAGAGAGAGAGAGAGAGAGAGAGAGAGAGAGAGAGAGAGAGAGAGAGAGAGAGAGAGAGGAGAAGATGTGGGAGTGCTCATACCACCAATGCATCTCCCCAGGGTACACACACAAGCAGATTCACATCAGCAGCATATGCTGTGCCTGCATCATGACAGCCGTCAGGAGCATAGACAAGGGAGCTTTCAGAACGCCACAAGCAGGCTATATTGTTGTTGTTGTTGATTCAGCTACTCGGAACAAAAACCCCCCGAAGTAGCACGGGCTATGGTGATCCCATTGAGAGCTTGAGGTAGGCTGTGTTCAACCAGTGAGGCAGGACCGACTATCAGCATGGTGATCCAACTTCTGAACGAACATGACGAAGAATGAATGGAAGTTTAGTACCTTAAATGGCATGTTATTGAGGGAGAACATAACAAAAATAATTTGATTGGGACATGACCCAGACATACAAACTACTCGGGGGTAATGATTAAATATTTAGAAATTTATATTTATGATCATTTTATATTATATTCCATCCTAAGATGGAAAACCTAAGCCCAAGAGCTGAAGCTCGGTCCTGAAAACCCTTTTAGATAAAAACTGTTAGGCAAAACACGCACGAACGCGCGCGCGCGCACACACACACACACACTTCAGAAGTCAGTACGAGAGAAAGATTTCGTAGTTGATATCACACCAGACCTGTCTCCTGGAGCCCATATCAAAAGGATAACATCAGCGGCGTCTGCAAGGCTGGCGAACATAAGCACTCCTAACACTTGTATTAGGAGTCATTCAGAAACTTGTGTAAGGAATTATTCTAAACCTCGTATACCACATATGTCAGACCAATACGGGAATATGCAGCTCCAGCCTGGAGTCCACATATAGTCAAACACAAAACGAAGTTAGAAAAGGTTCAGAGGTATGCCACCAGGCTAGTCCCCGAGCTGAGAGGAATGAGCTATGAGGAAAGATTACTGGAATTGAATTTCACCACACAGGAAGACACAAGAGTCAGGGGAGACATGATCACTACCTACAGAATTCTCAGAGGAATTGACAGGGTAGATAAAGATAAACTGTTTAACACAGGTGTTACGCAAACAAGGGGACACAAGTGAAGACTGAGTACCCAAATGAGCCACAGGGACGTTAGAAAGAACCTTTTCAGTGTCAGAGTAGTTAACAGATGGAATGCATTAGGCAGTAATGTGGTGGAGGCTGACTCCATACACAGTTTGAAATGTAGATATGATAAGAGCCCAGTAGGCTCAAAATCTTCAGAAAAGGTTCAGAAGTTTGCGACGAGGCTTGTCCCAGCGTTACGAGGGATGAGATATGAAGAGCGCCTGAAGGAACTGAACCTTACGACACAAGAAAAAAAAAAAGAGAGGGGGGGATATGATAGGAACGTATAAAATACTCAAGGGAATTGACAGAGTGGAAATAGGGACATGGTTGGAAGCTGGAAACTCAGATGAATCACAGAGATGTTAGGAAGTTTTCTTTTAGCGTGAGAGTAGTGGAAAAATGGAATGCACTTAAGGAACAGGTTGTGGAAGCAAATTATATTCATAATTTTAAAACTAGATATAATAAGAAAATGAGACAGGAGTCATTGCTGCAAACAACCGATGCTCGTAAGGCGGGATCCAAGAGTCAATGCTTGATCCTGCAAGCACAAATAGGTGAGTACACGCATTCTACAACGACGTGCCCTAACCTTTCGGACCAAATATATATATATATATATATATATATATATATATATATATATATATATATATATATATATATATATATATATATATATATAAATATATATATAAATATATATATATATATATATATATATATATATATATATATATATATATATATATATAAATATATATATATATATATATATAAATATATATATATATATATATATATATATATATATATATATATATATATATATATATATATCTACAATTAGAAGATGAAGGCCCATCTTGCAAGCAATACTGCAACAACCCCATCAACGACTTAACACATTCTTGCAAGACGGTGATGATAGCGATGCTGAGGGCTCGAGGACACAGCAAGAGGAAGGAAGATAGCATGCTCTCTCTTGTCAGGAAACTGCGAGTGTGTGTATGGGTCTTTGGCCACCAGCTGTGGGAGTGGGGCGTCTCATCTTGGGCCACCAGCTGTGGGAGTGGGGCGTCTCATCTTGGGCCACCAGCTGTGGGAGTGGGGCGTCTCATCTTGGACCACCAGCTGTGGGAGTGGGGCGTCTCATCTTGGGCCACCAGCTGTGGGAGTGGGGCGTCTCATCTTGGACCACCAGCTGTGGGAGTGGTGCGTCTCATCTTGGGCCACCAGCTGTGGGAGTGGGGCGTCTCATCTTGGGCCACCAGCTGTGGGAGCGGGGCGTCTCATCTTGGACCACCAGCTGTGGGAGTGGGGCGTCTCATCTTGGACCACCAGCTGTGGGAGTGGGGCGTCTCATCTTGGGCCACCAGCTGTGGGAGTGGGTGTCTCATCTTGGGCCACCAGCTGTGGTCCAGGAGCTGAGGAAGCCTCAGGAACCCTGAATGATTAAGCTGAATCCCAGGGTGCTATGCTTTTTACCATGTCTTGGTGGAGTGTTCCAAGGCGTGTGCTTGGAAAAACCAAGAACATAAGTTCGAACCTTCCTCATGGCTTCCACTGATTTTCTCAATAATAATAACGACAGTAATAATGATAATAATAACAATACAATTGAAATACAGTTAAAATACATGAGTTACATGACTTATACACCTAGTGTCAGCAAGGCGGACAGCCCGCCTCCTATCATATCTTACACTATATTTACCCATTTCTAAGTTTTTCCTTCACCTGAACCTCTTCATCTTTTTTACTCCAAGAGAGGGAGGGAGGAGTTTACCTGGAACATACCTGGGGAGGTTTTCGAGAGTTCTTCTACTCCGCCAGCCCAGCCTGAGGCCAGGAGTGGATGGTAGCTGTAACTGGAGAGAGGGAGAGAGAGAGAGGTAGAGAGGGAGAGAGAGAGAGGGAGAGAGAGAGAGAGGGAGAGAGAGGGAGGGAGAGAGAGAAAGAGGGAGGGAGAGAGGAAAGAAGGGAAAGTAGAGAGGAAGGTGGAGGGAGAAAGTGGAGGGAGGGAGGGTGTCGGCAACTGGTTGTAAAGCACTTTGTTGGTTCCAAGATGTGCTTTGTTCCTCCTTAATGATGCCTGCCCCCCGTGGCCACCACACCCTTGAGTGTGGCCACCACGCCCCTGAGTGTGGCCACCACGCCCCTGAGTGTGGCCACCACACCCCTGAGTGTGGCCACCACACCCCTGAGTGTGGCCACTACACCCCTGAGTGTGGCCACCACACCCCTGAGTGTGGCCACCACGCCCCTGAGTGTGGCCACCACACCCCTGAGTGTGGCCACCACACCCCTGAGTGTGGCCACCACGCCCCTGAGTGTGGCCACCACACCCCTGAGTGTGGCCACCACACCCCTGAGTGTGGCCACCACACCCCTGAGTGTGGCCACCACGCCCCTGAGTGTGGCCACCACACCCCTGAGTGTGGCCACCACACTCCTGAGTGTGGTGGCCACCACACCCCTGAGTGTGGCCACCACACCCCTGAGTGTGGTGGCCACCACACCCCTGAGTGTGGCCACCACACCCCTGAGTGTGGTGGCCACCACACCCCTGAGTGTGGCCACCACACCCCTGAGTGTGGTGGCCACCACACCCCTGAGTGTGGCCACCACACCCCTGAGTGTGGTGGCCACCACACCCCTGAGTGTGGTGGCCACCACACCCCTGAGTGTGGCCACCACACCCCTGAGTGTGGCCACCACACCCCTGAGTGTGGTGGCCACCACACCCCTGAGTGTGGTGGCCACACCCCTGAGTGTGGTGGCCACCACACCCCTGAGTGTGGCCACCACGCCCCTGAGTGTGGCCACCACACCCCTGAGTGTGGCCACCACACCCCTGAGTGTGGCCACCACGCCCCTGAGTGTGGCCACCACACCCCTGAGTGTGGCCACCACACCCCTGAGTGTGGTGGCCACCACACCCCTGAGTGTGGCCACCACATCCCTGAGTGTGGCCACCACACCCCTGAGTGTGGCCACCACACCCCTGTGTGTGGCCACCACACCCCTGAGTGTGGCCACCACACCCCTGAGTGTGGCCACCACACCCCTGAGTGTGGCCACCACACCCCTGAGTGTGGCCACCACACCCCCGAGTGTGGCCACCACGCCCCTGAGTGTGGCCACCACACCCCTGAGTGTGGCCACCACACCCCTGAGTGTGGCCACCACACCCCTGAGTGTGGCCACCACACCCTTGAGTGTGGTGGCCACGCCCCTGAGTGTGGCCACCACACCCTTGAGTGTGGTGGCCACACCCTTGAGTGTGGTGGTCACACCCTTGAGAAGAGGAGATAGGGGTAATGATTACCACATACATGATATCAACCGGAACACACCAGGTGGACAGGGACAGCCTACATTACTGTGAGAGAAAGTTGGACAAGAAGACAAAAGGTGGAAGCCAAATAAACCTCCTCCATCGACAATCTTGAGGTTATCTTGAGATGATTTCGGGGCTTAGTGTCCCCGCGGCCCGGTCCTCGACCAGGGCTCCTTTCTGTTACACCCTCCCCCCCCCCCAGGAAGCAGCCCGTAGCAGCTGTCTAACTCCCGGATACCTATTTACTGCTAGGTGAACATGTGCCTTAAGCTGAAAGAAACTCTGCCCATTTGTTTCCGCCTCCACCGGGGATCGAACCCGGAACCTCAGGACTAGGCATTCGAAGCGCTGTCCACTCAGCTATCAAGCCCCCCCCCCTCTCTAGACTAAACTAGAAGATGAAGAGACGACGACGTTTCCAGATAATGTTGTTAATTATTATTTAAGATTCTCTACTTGGAACAAAAAAGTTCCAAGTAGCACGGACTATGGGGAGCCCGTAGTGGACTTCTCCAGGACGGGATAGATAGAGCAGGACCTCGCTGTGCCTGTCCCAGCAAGGACAGCACCCAATAGCACTACACCGGCGGGGAAGGAGGAGAGGGGGGGGGGGGAAAGAGGTGGGAGGAGGAGGAGGAGGGGGGGAAGAAGAAGAGGGGGAAGGAGGAGGAGGGGGAAGAGAGAGAGAGGGGGGGATGGTGGGGAGGCCGGGCGTTAACCTTGGGTTGCCTTGAGGTGGTGAGGTTGCTGCCACCACCACCACCACCACCATCAACCGTCTTGGTTTTTGTTCCTGTTTTCTTGGGTTATCAGACTCGTTCTAAGATCAATTTCCTTACCAGTTTACTAGAGGGTGACGCCGCTCGGCCTGCCCCAGTGTGTGTGTGTGTGTGTGTGTGTGTGTGTGTGTGTGTGTGTGTGTGTGTGTGTGTGTGTGTGTGTACTCACCTAGTTGTGTCTGCAGGATCGAGCATTGACTCTTGGATCCCGCCTTTCGAGCATCGGTTGTTGACAGCAATGACTATGGTCTTATTTCCTATATTGTGTAATTACCTAAGTGTAGTTACAGGATGAGAGCTACGCTCGTGGTGTTGTGTGTGTGTGTGTGTGTGTGTGTGATCGGTTCTGTAATGTGGTATTTGTAATTCAGCCCTGTAGACTGTATCGCGGCTCCTGTATCGTAAGTAGCCAAAATCAAACTTTTGTAACCCCAGGCAGTAGCAATATTCTCGTAAAGCACCGTTTGTAACGCGTGTATAACATGTATTTTTTTTTGCGGTGATATAACATTTTGATGAACACGAATGACTTTTTTTGTTCTATTTGTGTTTGTGTTCATCATGCAAAAAGGCATCGTGAGGCAGGGTTCGAGACGAGGCTAAAAGCAGGGAGCTTACTCGCTTGTCATTAAAAACTTTCTGGTCAGTGATCCGGCTCACTCATACTCCCTCTACTGCACGCCTTGATGCGTGTGCGTGCGTGTGTGTGTGTGTGTGCGTGTGCGTGTGTGTGTTATGAATATTACACTGCCTATCCACCCTAACAATGTAAAAGTTCTTTCTAATATTTCTATGTTGCAATAGATCTAACAATTCCACGGTACTTTACATGTCGTGATCATGTCACATATCTTTCTCACATCTAAACACACTCATGATCAGCTTTGTGCTTGGTTTTTGTAATGGTAAAAAAAATATATATATAAGTACTTGAGCTATTTGTAGACCTATAAAATCCAGCTCACGTACATATTCCGCAATATCATGATCAGGTTAATTATATACAAGTCATTGGGAAGTATATACTGTAAATTATGCAATTAAAAAGGATATATATGAATATTTTTTGGTGGGAAAATGTAAATCTCAAAATGTGTGTGTATATATATATATATATATATATATATATATATATATATATATATATATATATATATATATATATATATATATATATATATATATATATATATATTTATATATATATATATATATATATATATATATATATATATTTATATATATATATATATATATATATATATATATATATATATATATATATATAATATTTTATACAAATATTAAAAAAAAATATATTTTTCTTCTGGTGTTTAAATGGTTGATACAGCAACATATATGCGACATTAGTAAACTATCAGAGACATTTAAACACGATGATTAAATTAATAGCAAATAGTAATGGCCTTTAAAATGGGCTAGAGCAAAGGAACAGTGCCCAACCACTGCCACATTAGAGGAATCGAACGCAGATCCTGCAAGAAACGTGGCCGGTTGCTGTACCAACCAATCCAAGTGGATGGGAATGAATGGTATAAGCCTTCAATAACTACCTGCGCCATGATTATCAAAAACACAATAGGAGACTTTTTTAATATTAAACACAGAGTTGCCAGTTCCTTTATGTGTCCACTCCCTATTGTCTAGAACCTCACGTTTGGCTGGGATAATGATGCTGTTTTAGAAAGAACATACATCTTAATTAATTCAAATTCAAATTCAAAATTCAAATGTTTATTCAGGTAAAGTACATACATTTTCTGCCCGAAACGCTTTGCGTAATAGTGGCTTTAGGCATTGTATGTACTAGCTCCATCTATATATCGATCAAATTATGTAAAATCTCTTGTATGTATGTACCTTAACTGAAAAAATATTTTATTTTATTTTTATTTTTTTATACAAGGAGTAATACAAATATTGCTGACTTTATAGATAGAGCTGGTACATACAATGCCTAAAGCCACTATTACGCAAAGCGTTTCGGGCAGGAAAATAACACTAAAGACTAAAACTTAATACTAAATGATGAATATAAGCGGATTGCTATCCGAACACCGTTGTAACTAATGCAACCAATATGTTTGGAAAATGCAGAGTATTATGAGAATGTAGACGAGGAGTCACAATAACGTGGCTGAGGTATGTTGACCAGACCACACACTAGAAGGTGAAGGGACGACGACGACGTTTCGGTCCGTCCTGGACGTCCTGGACGGTCCGTCCTCAAGTCGATTGTGAGAATGGTCCAGGACGGAGCGAAACGTCGTCGTCCCTTCACTTTCTAGTGTGTGGTCTGGTCAACATGAATATGTTGCCACTGGCATAGAACTTCCATGATAAAGAACAGGTCTCTTCCCTTGCAACGTTGAGCAGACATTGGAGCAATCGGTTTGCAACTGACTGGACCCGGGTTCGATGTCCAGGCTGGGCGAGACGTATGGCCACGTTTCCTACCACCCGATGCCCCTGTTCACCTAGCAGTACCAAAGGAGCCTAGGAGTTATAGGCACCTGTTGTGGCTTGCATCCTGAAGGTCGGCCTTTGAACTTAGGAACACCTCGTTCTACCAACCAACTTGGATTGGTTGGTACAGCGACGGACTTGTTACTATGCAGGTTGGCGTTCGATACCCCTCAACAGTCCAAGTGGTTAGGTTAAGTCCAGCCTCACAATCCAGTCATAACTCACAACCATCAATACTCAAAAGGCTGAAAGTAGACTTATCTCAACTTTAAGGGCAATAAGAATTAAGGGACCCGGTCAACCATGGGTGAACAAGGCCAATGGGAGAATGGAAGGTAAGACAATTATCAGGAGAAATCGCTAAGCCAGTGTGACTAAATAGTACTTGGAAGACATACGAGAACTGTGAGCTGGGATATGAGGACTAAGAGCTGGGATATGAAGACTAAGAGCTGGGATATGAGGACTAGGAGTTGAGATATGAGGACGGAGTGAAGGAACAGTACACAACAAGTAAAGAGGAATAAGAGTGGAGGAAACTAGCAGAAAACACGAAGCCAACACTTGCAACCAAAGAACTCAACCAAAGAACACATAGAACCAAAGAACCCTTACAACCAAAGAACAAGAGGGGCCGAGTACGTCAGCAGGTGTGGCGACAGGTGTACACGTCAGCAGGAGTGGCGACAGGTATCCATGAATGACAAGCATGACAGAGGCGTCATACTGTCTCCATAACTGTCCTTTCCCAGAAGACACTTTCCGACCTCAGCCCCGTGAACCACCAGCTACACCAGCCCCCGAAGACTATCGCTGAAGACTGGCTCGGGTAGGCATCGATCTCACTTCTTGCAGAGTGGCGCTGTTCGAACTCCGATGGACCAAGCGCTTGTGGAATGGGGTCCACCACCGCCAGGGATGGGTATGGGGTTTACCACCGCCCATGGGATGGGTATGGGGTCCATCACCACCCAGGAGATGGGTATGGGGTCCACCACCACCCAGGGATGGGTATGGGGTCAACCCCCCCACCAGGAGATGGGTATGGGGTCCACCACCACCCAGGAGATGGGTATGGGGTTCACCCCCCCCCAGGGATGGGTATGGGGTCAACCCCCCCACCATGGGATGGGTATGGGGTCCACCACCACCCAGGAGGATGGACATGGTGCCCGTAATAATTGAATTACATCCAAAGCCTCAACCAATAACTACCTTAAACCCACAATAACACACAAGCTATGTGAGTTTGCCGAGCAACATGAAGCAACACAAATCAACACAAATCAACACGAGAGAGAGCTCTCAGGTCTGCACCTTCCGGGGGACATAATGTTCAACACAGCATCTAAAAAAACAATGCAGAAATCATTAATATCTAAAACATGTGTAGACGGGTTATATAAGGACCTGCCGAGTGAGTTCTCTCAGCCTGTTGGTGTTGGCATCCTGCAGAGATGCGCAGATATGCCCTTCAGAGCAGTCAGACAGCCTTATATAGTTTATTTAAAAGCTTGTGTACACTTTATTCTCTGTTGTTGGGCCTTCCTAGAACTACACCCCAAGCTGGTTTGACCCCTGGTGTGACCCCAAGCTGGTATGACCCCAAGCTGTTGTGACCCCAAGCTGGTGTGCCCCCCAAGCTGTTGTGACCCCAAGCTGGTGTGCCCCCCAAGCTGTTGTGACCCCAAGCTGGTGTGACCCCAAGCTGGTGTGCCCCCCAAGCTGGTATGACCCCAAGCTGGTGTGCCCCCCAAGCTGGTGTGACCCCAAGCTGGTGTGCCCCCCAAGCTGTTGTGACCCCAAGCTGGTGTGCCCCCCAAGCTGGTGTGACCCCAAGCTGGTGTGCCCCCCAAGCTGGTGTGACCCCAAGCTGGTGTGCCCCCCAAGCTGTTGTGACCCCAAGCTGGTGTGCCCCCCAAGCTGGTGTGACCCCAAGGTGGTGTGACCCCAAGCTGTTGTGACCCCAAGCTAGTGACCCCAAGGTGGTGTGACCCCAAGCTGTTGTGACCCCCAGGAGGGGGAGGGGACTGGGTGAAGCAAAGGTGGTTCACCCACCCAAAATGGGTAGCTCCTACGACGATAAAGATACCCACAAACTCCTCATGCAAGGGGGAGTCGAACCAGTGTGTCGTGAACGCATCCAGAAACCCGCTCCATGGGGAGTTACCCCTCAGACAAATTTACCGCGGCGAATGCCTCATCAGAGTCAACGCTTGCAGCAGTAAATCATTGATGATGAATGACTTACCTGTCCTATAATTCATCGCGTGAATCTGGCCACGACAACAGGCAAGACGTACTCTTGTTCGCTACGAGATGTAGACAATCTTGCGGCGCTTGACCTAATCCACAAGGGCCGTGAGACGAGGATTCGAACCTGCGTCCGAGAGCATTGCTTCTTAGCTACATAACATGATCTTTCAACCCAACTGGAAATTCCACCGGTACTCTCGCCTGAATTAAGTGGATTCAATTGAAAATATTTTTAAAAAACTTTATGCATTGTAAATTTACGAGTTTTATTCAGAATTTTAGTTCATTTTTTAGACAAATTTACATAATAGCAAACCCCGTAATCATTACAATTATATGCTTATATAGTTTAGATTTAGATTTAGAAATTTCGTTGGTGATTTATAAACATCATAACAGGTGTGGCTGGAGTGAACAGATGTTCAGCTGTGGCAGGAGTGAACAGGTGTACAATGTTGTTATAGATTCGCTACCTGGAACAAAAAGTTCCAAGTAGCACGGGCTATGGTGAGCCCGTATGCCTTGAAAGATGTACAAACATGTGCTTCCTTATATACCAATCAAACAACACGTCAGAACACAAATAATAACGTATAACTTGAATAATAACAGAGAATTAACACACAGCTGTCAATTAACAGCGTGTGAATTAACAGGAGCCCTGCCCCCCCCCCTCCCATTTAACAGTGATAGGCTGTCCCAGAATCACCTGATTACACAGGAACGACACATATCGTGCCTATTCCTACTTTTCCTGCCGGGGTGACACAGCTATAGAATTAGGTGTAGGAGAGATAATTGGCCCACTCAACCTATAGCCAGCCGTCGAAGCCACAGACGACTTCGATGTCTATAGCCATAGTCTATGATTTCGAACCCATAGACTATGACCATAAAAATAAATAGCCACTTGCTTAGCCTGAGGTGAACAGTCACTTGTTTAGCTTGGGTGAAGCCCCCATTACTAATTGGAACCTCACCCAGTATTACGTGACTCTTTAAAAGGCTTTAAAAGCCCCGCTTACCTTGTGCCAGGTAAGTCCACTACGGGGCTCACCATAGCCCGTGCTACTTGCAACTTCTGGTACCCAATATCTGAATCTAAAACAACAACAACAACAAGTTGGATTAAGCCAGTGTAGTCAATGGCAGCATCAAAAGAAAGAACATCCGCATTGTTGCATGTACAACAATTACAATCATAAATTATTCTCATTAAGCATATTAACTGAGTAAAAATCCATTTATCATCCACCACTGTCAGAACAATGCTCGCTCTATGAGACACAAGGTAAATGAATATCCACGTGGCGAATCTATATTTGTAAAAATTAAACACGAATTAACTTATTATTTTCAATAATAATTAAGGGTTAATTACCCTGCATTGCTAATTGGGGGTGACGTCACACACCCGGGGCAGGAATCGCAGAGGGAAGATGCAAACTGGCTTAGCTGATTAGGGTCTGATTGGCAGTTATTCTTATTTGAGTGAAGCACTGACGGAGTTGGGATTCGAACAGTTGAGATCGTCAGCGAAGTACTGTTCGAGAAATATTCGAACTCCATCAACGCAGAAATATCTGCGGATATTAGAAATATTCGTCCCTATCTGCGCAGACCGTACCCATCAACGCAGTCCGTCCTCATCAACGCAGACCGTACCCATCAACGCAGACCGTACCCATCAACGCAGACCGTACCCATCAACGCAGACCGTACCCATCAACGCAGACCGCACCCATCAACGCAGACCGCACCCATCAACGCAGACCGTACCCATCAACGCAGACCGTACCCATCAACGCAGACCGTCCCCATCAACGCAGACCGTCCCTATCAACGCAGACCGTCCCCATCAACGCAGACCGTCCCCATCAACGCAGACCGTACCCATCAACGCAGTGTATCTTTACGAACAAAAGCCAAATGATTATTCCATGCAGACACCAAACCTTATGAAATATGAGTGAAATACTCTCTACACACGACTCACGAGGAAGTGTGAGGCAGACGTATGAGTGACTGTGAGGAAGCTAAGGACAAAAAAAGATGAGGGATTGTGAGTAGAAAGATGAGGATGGTGAGTGAGATTCATACACTTGAATTCTAGCAACCATTTATTTGCTTACTCCTCTTAGTTGGTCAAGGTCATCCATCCTGTAACCTTCTGCTGTATTCCTCGATTTTTAACATGTCTCATTAGCCTTGCGTCGTCAGAAAGCATCGATATATACGAGCTCATTCGAGCAGGTCATTCACATTAAGAGTATTTTTTTTATTATTATTTTTTTACCACAGACGTGGCAACACATTTACAATGCTAACCAGAATATATACATTTTCTTCTGTGCTCCATGGACAGGGTTAGAGATGTGT
>NC_091235.1:22783872-22786372 GCF_040958095.1 Procambarus clarkii | reverse complement strand
CAGAGTGTGTCAAGAACTAGCTGCCCTAGACTATATGAAGGGGAGTACAGAATGTGTCAAGAACTAGCTGCCCTAGACTATATGAAGGGGAGTACAGTGTGTGTCAAGAACTAGCTACCCTTGACTATATGAAGGGGAGTACAGTGTGTGTCAAGAACTAGCTGCCCTAGACTATATGAAGGGGAGTACAGAATGTGTCAAGAACTAGCTGCCCTAGACTATATGAAGGGGAGTACAGTGTGTGTCAAGAACTAGCTACCCTAGACTATATAAAGGGGAGTACAATGTGTGTCAAGAACTAGCTACCCTAGACTATATGAAGGGGAGTACAGTGTGTGTCAAGAACTAGCTGCCCTAGACTATATGAAGGGGAGTACAGAGTGTGTCAAGAACTAGCTGCCCTAGACTATATGAAGGGGAGTACAGTGTGTGTCAAGAACTAGTTGCCCTAGACTATATGAAGGGGAGTACAGAGTGTGTCAAGAACTAGCTGCCCTAGACTATATGAAGGGCAGTACAGTGTGTGTCAAGAACTAGCTGCCCTAGACTATATGAAGGGGAGTACAGTGTGTGTCAAGAACTAGCTGCCCTAGACTATATGAAGGAGAGTACAGTGTGTGTCAAGAACTAGCTGCCCTAGACTATATGAAGGGGAGTACAGTGTGTGTCAAGAACTAGCTGCCCTAGACTATATGAAGGGGAGTACAGAATGTGTCAAGAACTAGCTGCCCTAGACTATATGAAGGGGAGTACAGTGTGTGTCAAGAACTAGCTACCCTTGACTATATGAAGGGGAGTACAGTGTTGTGTCAAGAACTAGCTGCCCTAGACTATATGAAGGGGAGTACAGTGTGTGTCAAGAACTAGCTGCCCTAGACTATATGAAGGGGAGTACAGTGTGTGTCAAGAACTAGCTGCCCTAGACTATATGAAGGGGAGTACAGAGTGTGTCAAGAACTAGCTGCCCTAGACTATATGAAGGGAAGTACAGAATGTGTCAAGAACTAGCTGCCCTAGACTATATGAAGGGGAGTACAGTGTGTGTCAAGAACTAGCTACCCTTGACTATATGAAGGGGAGTACAGTGTGTGTCAAGAACTAGCTGCCCTAGACTATATGAAGGGGAGTACAGAATGTGTCAAGAACTAGCTGCCCTAGACTATATGAAGGGGAGTACAGTGTGTGTCAAGAACTAGCTACCCTAGACTATATGAAGGGGAGTACAATGTGTGTCAAGAACTAGCTACCCTAGACTATATGAAGGGGAGTACAGTGTGTGTCAAGAACTAGCTGCCCTAGACTATATGAAGGGGAGTACAGAGTGTGTCAAGAACTAGCTGCCCTAGACTATATGAAGGGGAGTACAGAGTGTGTCAAGAACTAGCTGCCCTAGACTATATGAAGGGGAGTACAGAGTGTGTCAAGAACTAGCTGCCCTTGACTATATGAAGGGAAGTACAGTGTGTGTCAAGAACTAGCTACCCTAGACTATATGAAGGGGAGTACAGTGTGTGTCAAGAACTAGCTACCCTAGACTATATGAAGGGGAGTACAGTGTGTGTCAAGAACTAGCTGCCCTAGACTATATGAAGGGGAGTACAGAGTGTGTCAAGAACTAGCTGCCCTAGACTATATGAAGGGGAGTACAGTGTGTGTCAAGAACTAGCTACCCTAGACTATATGAAGGGGAGTACAGTGTGTGTCAAGAACTAGCAGCCCTAGACTATATGAAGGGGAGTACAGTGTGTGTCAAGAACTAGCTACCCTAGACTATATGAAGGGGAGTACAGTGTGTGTCAAGAACTAGCTGCCCTAGACTATATGAAGGGGAGTACAGAGTGTGTCAAGAACTAGCTGCCCTAGACTATATGAAGGGGAGTACAGTGTGTGTCAAGAACTAGCTGCCCTAGACTATATGAAGGGGAGTACAGTGTGTGTCAAGAACTAGCTGCCCTAGACTATATGAAGGGAAGTACAGTGTGTGTCAAGAAACAGCTGGCCTAGACTATATGAAGGGGAGTACAGTGTGTGTCAAGAAACAGCTGGCCTAGACTATATGAAGAGAAGTACAGTGTGTGTCAAGAAACAGCTGGCCTAGACTATATGAAGGGAAGTACAGTGTGTGACAAGAAACAGCTGGCCTAGACTATATGAAGGGAAGTACAGTGTGTGTCAAGAAACAGCTGGCCTAGACTATATGAAGGGAAGTACAGTGTGTGTCAAGAAACAGCTGGCCTAGACTATATGAAGGGAAGTACAGTGTGTGTCAAGAAACAGCTGGCCTAGACTATATGAAGGGAAGTACAGTGTGTGTCAAGAAACAGCTGGCCTACACTATATGAAGGGAAGTACAGTGTGTATTTAGAAATATACACGTGATGCTAAAAAAACCCCGTCACACAGGATGGTTGGTCATACAGGGCCATTTTTTTTTATTAACACACTCATAACTATTTCAGTCACCTGGGCTTAATGAGACTCGAACCCTGGACCTCACGTA
>NC_091235.1:22723872-22773872 GCF_040958095.1 Procambarus clarkii | reverse complement strand
AGAGGGGCCCATACAGCTATAGCCCTGATCTACCAGCATATAGCTAACGTAATATCGAAAAAAGATCAGTGTAATATAGTGCTTAGAGACGTTTCGAAAGCCTTCGACAAAGTGTGGCACACAGGCCTAAAATATAAGATATCTAAACTAGGATTTCCTGAGAGATTTACTGCTACTCTCTACAGCTTTATAGACAATAATATCGGCAGCTACTTGGGTGACGTAATAGAACTGAAAAGTGGATTACCACAAGGAAGCTGTCTCTCTCCCTCTCTATTCAACATATATACAGCTGACCTACCCCAACCCCAACATGGAGAATACATCACATACGCTGACGATGTCACCCAAATAATATGCCAACCGGGACCATCAAAGCCGCTACTAGCCGACAAGACCAAGGCAGCAATTGAACTCATGAACAGCTTTGAGAAGCAATGGAAAATTAGCACCAACAAACAAAAGTTCCAGATAATACACATTGCAAAAAGAAAACCAGACACCATTATCCTTGACAACCGCCCGATCCAATATGCGGAGGTAGGCAGAATACTGGGACTCATGCTCAATAGAACAGGGATAAAAATTCACGTAAGTGACCGACTAAACAAAGCCAAAGCAGCATTAGGAAAACTGAGAAGATTCCGAAGCCTCAGTACAAACATTCAGATACCCCTATATAAGGCTCTAGTTCGGCCGCATCTAGAGTATCCCCCAGTACCACTACACACCTTGAAGAAAACTAACATGCAGAAACTGCAAGCAGTGCAAAATAAGGCGCTAAGGAGAGCAGCATAACACCGTCCACCATATGATCAGACAATCCAGGAGCTCCATGAACTCCTGAACATACAGCCACTAAACATCAGACTACAGCACCAAGCCATCAGGGTGTGGAACACCATCCCAATGTTAGAGGACCCAATGTTAGAAAGATTACTCCAAGATGAGACGCCCCACTCCCACAGCTGGTGGCCCAAGATGAGACGAGCCACTCCCACAGCTGGTGGCCCAAGATGAGACGCCCCACTCCCACAGCTGGTGGCCCAAGATGAGACGCCCCACTCCCACAGCTGGTGGCCCAAGATGAGACGCCCCACTCCCACAGCTGGTGGCCCAAGATGAGACGCCCCACTCCCACAGCTGGTGGCCCAAGATGAGACGCCCCGCTCCCACAGCTGGTGGCCCAAGATGAGACGCCCCTCTCCCACAGCTGGTGGCCCAAGATGAGACGCCCCACTCCCACAGCTGGTGGCCCAAGATGAGACGCCCCACTCCCACAGCTGGTGGCCCAAGATGAGACGCCCCGCTCCCACAGCTGGTGGCCCAAGATGAGACGCCCCACTCCCACAGCTGGTGGCCCAAGATGAGACGCCCCACTCCCACAGCTGGTGGCCCAAGATGAGACGCCCCACTCCCACAGCTGGTGGCCCAAGATGAAACGCCCCACTTCTCACAGCTGGTGGCCCAAGATGAGACGCCCTACTCCCACAGCTATTGGCCCAAGATGAGACGCCCCACTCCCACAGCTGGTGGCTCAAGAGTCGCGATTTACTAGACGAAAACCCCGCCCCACAGTACATAATTCCCAGATGAAATACTGACAAGTCATCCCACCCGAATAATTGGAAAAAATTGAGTATATATGTATATAAATCAATAAATAATAATAATAAAATAAATAGCCTTAAACAGAACAAAACAACATGTGTGGAAGCATCGGAGTGTGTATATATGAATGCTACACAGTATTCATCTATAGACATCCATATATGATGAAACACATGTGAAGAACCTCTCACACACTCACAGCTCCCTGACAAGAGAGAGCCAGCTTAGCTTAGCTGCCAACACCCACACATCGTGTCAGCAAGGCGGACAGCCCGCCTGCTTTCTCACTGTATTTCCCACTTCTATACTTCCCTTCACCTATGCCTATCCTTCCTCTTTACTCTCAAGGCGCTCAAAGATCATTGCGACATCACACACATTAAATTTTAACGCACGTAAATGATAACCGGTTAAGATCTTCAGCTGATGTTTTTAGAAATAGAAACATGGATATTAACTTTTTTTGGTGTTAACTGTGTTGACCTTAGTAGTAAACTAGTGACTCCGAATAAGGCAACATCTTGAACGTAGTTTCGAATGCATTCATAAGAGTACCCGTATGTGATGTATTAGATTATCTCTACGATCAATTACAGGTGTTTAATGTATATTGCAATCACTGTACAGTGATTGCAATGTTCATTTAACTGAAATGAAACGAATCTCTCAATGAAAATGAAACCTGTTCATTTTAAAGATAGTGAAACTGTCTCAAGTGAGCAGTTTGCTATATACCTTTATCTTGTATAATAAACTGCTAACTTGAGCCAGGTTCAGTCACAGCTATGTCTAGGTATAACTGACAGGATGAATAACCCAGCGGGTTTTCTTCCTATTGGGGAGTGTTGTACATGCTGTTATGGCGGTAAGTTCACTCACAGCATGAGTGACGCTGCCCAATAAACTCTCCCTTCCGGTCACACAAAAAACATATACCGAGGAGTCAATTGATTGATTGATGAAGATTAAGCCACCCGAGAGGTGGCACGGTCATGAATAGCCCGTAATGCAGGCCTCAGTAATGCTCTATATACACCCAGATCAGCACGGCAATGAGGCACAACTCACCACGTTCTACTCATTTAGAATATCAAATCATTCTCGGTTTGCCACTTAAGCTCCGTTCCTGTGCCAGGTAAGTCCACTACGGGCTCACCATAACCCGTGCTACTTGCCCCGCTCCTGTGCCAGGTAAGTCCACTACGGGCTCACCATAACCCGTGCTACTTGCCCCGCTCCTGTGCCAGGTAAGTCCACTACGGGCTCACCATAGCCCGTGCTACTTGCCCCGCTCCTGTGCCAGGTAAGTCCACTACGGGCTCACCATAGCCCGTGCTACTTGCCCCGCACCTGTGCCAGGTAAGTCCACTACGGGCTCACCATAGCCCGTGCTACTTGCCCCGCTCCTGTGCCAGGTAAGTCCACTACGGGCTCACCATAGCTCGTGCTACTTGCCCCGCACCTGTGCCAGGTAAGTCCACTACGGGCTCACCATAACCCGTGCTACTTGCCCCGCTCCTGTGCCAGGTAAGTCCACTACGGGCTCACCATAACCCGTGCTACTTGCCCCGCTCCTGTGCCAGGTAAGTTACGGGCTCACCATAGCCCGTGCTACTTGCCCCGCTCCTGTGCCAGGTAAGTTACGGGCTCACCATAACCCGTGCTACTTGGAACCGTAATTGAGTGTAAAAAAAAAAGTGCACTGAGCCATATGGGAACAGTATATAAAGTGTGCACACGTTTGGTGAGGCGTGCGAGAGTCAACAGGTCTCTGAGAACATAGTGGCCTTCATTTGATTAATCTGGAAAGTCCTCAGTAACCACATAATCTTCGCCAGGGCGTCATGTCACTTCCGTCTCAGCCCGCCAACGCCCCGAAGGCCATGAGCTAGAATTTTCATCTCTATTCGATGTTATTAGTAGTGGTGGTAGGCCTCCATCAGTCTCAGGAGACTATGGAGTTGTCGGTCTGGAGTGGCCTCTCCAGGGCGCAAAGCCATGGTAGGTTGATACGGGGGAGAAGCTGTTACCCATGCAGCAGATCCCCCTCTCCAGGGTGCAAAGCCAGGGTAGGTTGATACAGGGGAGAGAAGCTGTTACCCATGCAGCAGGTTCCCCCTTCCTTTACCAGGGCGCAAAGCCAGGGTAGGTTGATACGGGGGAGAAGCTGTTACCCATGCAGCAGATCCCCCTCTCCAGGGTGCAAAGCCAGGGTAGGTTGATACGGGGGAGAAGCTGTTACCCATGCAGCAGATCCCCCTCTCCAGGGTGCAAAGCCAGGGTAGGTTGATACGGGGGAGAAGCTGTTACCCATGCAGCAGATCCCCCTCTCCAGGGTGCAAAGGCAGGGTAGGTTGATACAGGGGAGAGAAGCTGTTACCCATGCAGCAGATCCCCCTCTCCAGGGTGCAAAGTCAGGGTAGGTTGATACAGGGGAGAGAAGCTGTTACCCATGCAGCAGATCCCCCTCTCCAGGGTGCAAAGCCAGGGTAGGTTGATACAGGGGAGAGAAGCTGTTACCCATGCAGCAGATCCCCCTCTCCAGGGTGCAAAGCCAGGGTAGGTTGATACAGGGGAGAGAAGCTGTTACCCATGCAGCAGATCCCCCTCTCCAGGGTGCAAAGCCAGGGTAGGTTGATACAGGGGAGAGAAGCTGTTACCCATGCAGCAGATCCCCCTCTCCAGGGTGCAAAGCCAGGGTAGGTTGATACAGGGGAGAGAAGCTGTTACCCATGCAGCAGGTCCCCCCACCCTTTACCAGGGCGCAAAGCCAGGGAAGGTTGATACCGGGTAGATTGATTAACATGTTATTAGTAACATGTTAATAAGGACATAAGAATGAATGAAACTTCAGAAGGCGTATTGGCCCATACGAGGCAGCTCCTACAGCATAGCCATCCAACCTCCTTCATATACGTGTCTCTCCTACGCTTGAAACAAGTGAGCTCAAGTTTAGTTTGTTACCAGGTAATCTGTTCCGCAAATCAACAATCCTGTTTCTTAACTAGTCTTTACATACGTCTTTCCTAAATCATAATTTTGAAAATTATGTTCATTGTTTAGCGTTAAAATAATTGCTTATTAATATCCTCCTTGTTAAGCCCAATCATCGCCTTTCCAGACAATGTAAATCAACTTTCTCAATCTCTTCACTTAATTTATAATTTGTGGGATTGACGTTGTCATCTTTCGTTAAACTCATACAAATGAATTTATGTCCATTCCATAAATGAGTTGCATTCACCTAGTTGTATTCCCCTAGTTGTAGTCACCTAGTTGTATTCCCCTAGTTGTAGTCACCTAGTTGTATTCCCCTAGTTGTATTCCCCTAGTTGTATTCCCCTAGTTGTATTCACCTAGTTGTATTCCCCTAGTTGTAGTCACCTAGTTGTATTCCCCTAGTTGTAGTCACCTAGTTGTATTCACCTAGTTGTATTCCCCTAGTTGTAGTCACCTATGCAGGCGATGAGTCACAATAACGTGGCTGAAGTATGTTGACCAGACCACACACTAGAAATTGAAGGGACGACGACGTTTCGGTCCGTCCTGGACCATTCTCAAGTCGATTGTCGACTGTAGTCACAGATTGTAGTCACCTAGTTGTATTCCCCTAGTTGTATTCCCCTAGTTGTATTCCCCTAGTTGTATTCACCTAGTTGAGCTTGCGGGGGTTGAGCTCTGTTCTTTCGGCCCGCTTCTCAACTGCCAATCAATCCATCCATAATATGGCGACCAAAACTCAACTGCATAATCTAAATGGGGCCTAACAAGTGCAAGAAACAACTGAAGAACCACACCAGGTGTGATCTAGACCGTAAGTCACAATGATGGCGCTGACACCCCCCACACACACACCTGGCTCTGGCTCCATGGCGGGACCAAAGAGCCAGAGCTCAACCCCAGCAAGCACAATTAGGTGAGTACATCTGTCTATAATGATCCAGGACGAACTAAAATGTCATCAGCAGGCGAGGAGTCACAATAACGAGGCTGAAGTATGTTGACCAGACCACACTAGAAGGTGAAGGGACGACGACGTTTCGGTCCGTCCTGGACCATTCTCAAGTCGATTGCGATGAGGGAAGATTGATTGATTGATTGATTGATGAAGATTAAGCCACCCAAGAGGTGGCACGGGCATGAATAGCCCGTAAACCAGATGAGGGAAGGAGTTAAAAGCAATAAATAGGCAAAAGAGAGATGAGAAGAAAATCTTAAGAGGAAGAAGAGTAAGAAATGTTGTTGTTGTTGTTATAGATTCAGCTACTCGGAACAAAATTTCCAAGTAGCACGGGCTATGGTGAGCCCGTAACTTACCTGGCACAGGAGCGGGGCTGAGCAAGGAATGTCATCACTTCAATATATTCTCAGCCCTGTGGGTGTCTTGTATTCACCTAGTTGTATTCCCCTAGTTGTAGTCACCTAGTTGTATTCCCCTAGTTGTATTCACCTAGTTGTATTCCCCTAGTTGTATTCACCTAGTTGTATTCACCTAGTTGACTACTACTACTAAATTGACCTAAATTGACTACTGTCTCGCCATATTGCTCCCGCTGTAAGTTCTCCCTGAAGGAACTTGAGGAGACGGTAGACACAACAACAATTTAGGGAGTGGAAGAAAATGCATTCTTTGATGGCGGAAGTGCCAGTGCCTCACCTGGCCAGGTGCCACGCAGTTTGACCGCGCCCAACTTTGCCAAAGAGGAATTTGCTCTTTATTTACGCAGTTATCTCCGCATGTATTTCAACTGTTATATTTGAATTGCGTAATTCAGATAGAAATAATCGCCAACGGAACCTATACATCTAACCTATGTGTCACTATACATAGAATTTTAATAATCGTTGTTGTTTAAGATTCGCTACTTGGAACAAAAAGTTCCAAGTAGCACGGGCTATGGTGAGCCCGTAGAAAACTTTTTTTTTAATAATCATATTAGCTTACATATAGGAATAAATATATTTCTAATCCACAATACGTTAAAATTGACGAATAGGCCTGGGGGGGGAGGGGTGGAGGTTGCCGCTTTAACAAGCCTAGTATGAGGACAGGTTTCTCCTTTCTGGTAAATATTTGTGAACTGAAGTGCCACGATTCGAACTTCCGTTTCTTCATAATAATTCATGTTTATCTGTTTAAGTTACGAGTGAGGATGTGTGAACGTACGAGTGAGGTATATATGTACCCTGTGGGTGTTTTAAGTTTAGTTAGATGGCCTGGTCGAGGACCGGGCCGCGGGGAAGTTGATCCCCGAAATCATCGCAAGGTAAGGTGACGTGACCAGTCGGACCATTGGGGGATCGAACGTTGACCTGCGAGAACTGCGACTCAGCTTCACCCTCGAGTTGAAGTGGATGGCGCGAAGGGAAGGGGGAAAGCGCCAAGCCTTTGCGACTATATAGCACTGGGAAGGGGTAAGGATAAGGATGTGGGATGGGACGAGGGGTAGGAATGGTGCCCAACCACTTGAGGACGGTAGGGGATTGAACGCCGACCTGCATGAAGCGAGACCGTCGCTCTACCGTCCAGGGGACAGATTCACGAAGCAGTTACGCAAGCACTTACGAATCTGGGGCCAGATTCACGAAGCAGTTACGCAAGCACTTACGAACCTGGGGCCAGATTCACGAAGCAGTTACGCAAGTACTTACGAAGTGTACATCTTTCCTCAATCTTTGACGGCTTTGGTTACATTTATTAAACAGTTTACAAGCATGAAAACTTGCCAATCAACTGTTGTTATTGTTATAAACATCCTCCTCGTGCTTCGGAGCTCATTAACTGTTTAATAATTGTAAACAAAGCCGCCAAAGATTGAGAAAAGATGTACAGGTTCGTAAGTGCTTGCGCAACTGCTTCGTGAATCTGGCCCCAGGTTTGTAAGTGCTTACGTAACTGCTTCGTGAATCTGGCCCCAGCCCTGGATGACGAGAAGATGAGCTTGATTTTCAGTTACCTAAATAGTTGACTGAAAGCAATTCATCTCCATGAACAAATCCACAAGGGCCGTGACGAGGATTCGAACCTGCGTCCGAGAGCATCCTAAACACTGCCTTAATCAACTGAGCTACCTTGTGGATTTGTTCATTTGATGCATCACGTTAGTGTGATCTCTGTGTGTAATTCATCTCCAGTTTAGTTAGCTAACGCCTTGGAGTGGTCGGTACATCTTCTTGCAGATCTATGTTCGATGCCCCGATGATCCAAGTGGTTGGGCACTATATTCCTTCCCTCCATCATATCCCCAGCTCCTTCTCCTCATATCTCCTTATCATATATATATATTATATATATATATATATATATATATATATATATATATATATATATATATATTATATATATATATATATATGTAATATATATATATATTATATATATATAATATATAATATATATATATATTATATATATAATATATATATATATATATATATATATATATATATATATATATATATATATATATATATATGTTTATAACATATATATATATATATATCAATCAATGCAGCCCTGCACTTAGGTTCGAATAATCCTGAGGTGTTGATGGGTCAGATCACATGGTGGCCTATGTGACCCATAGGTCACATAGGTCACATAGGTCGACACTACCACCTTCCTATCACCCCTCGCTGCCTAGGGCCTTCAGTGTGGCTCTAGCAAGGTCCAAAGTGCAACAGCACAACTTTCAGGAAGTTCTTCCTAACTTGCATGCAGCTAATTCAGGCACACACACACTCCTAACATGTTTTCTCGCTTGAGGAGCGGGGGCTGGACGAGTGAGGCTAGTTGGAGATGTGATTGGTTGGCAAGATGGATGGATGTGCGAATGTGTGTGTGTGTGTGTGTACACATGCGTGCGTGTGTGTGTGTGTGTGTGTGTTCTCTGGAGCTTCGTGCATGAGTGCACATGGGCTTGTCTGAGCCGTAGAAGACAAGCCATAAAGACGCACATAAAAACACAACACACAAGGCCTTTTACCCACAATTCGTCTGGTAATTGCCAAATATCCTGACCTAGCCCAACACCCAGAGTATGAGACAAGGTCAGGTCTCCGTGCTTTTCAAATGCCAAATGAGTATAAATCACCTTTTTGCTGCCCTTCGGGAGTTCTGGTTCCCGGGGCCTACCGCCGTGGTGTAGAATACATAGGCCAACATTGTGGCTCCAGCTCCTGGACCCCCGCTTTTCTAGGCGTGGGTTGTGAAATAAATAACTCATGGCCTATTTCTCTGGTTGTGTCAGAAATAACTCCTGGCCTATTTCTCTTTCATGTTGTTGTTGTTGTTATAGATTCAGCTACTCGGAACAAGTTCCAAGCAGCACGGGCTATGGCGAGCCCGTAACTTAGCTGGAACAGGAGCGGGGCAAGTAGCACGGGCTATGGTGAGCCCGTTCTCTATCAGGTTATCACCGTACCTGTACCAGGTTTTCATTTTCACGGTCAAATTAAGACAGACAAAGGGACCCTCCACACCCATCATTAATAACCAAAATAATATGCAAGGTCTTAATATTTAAATAATATATAAACACCGACAAATTATATATTTTTTTACAAAAGTTAAAAATAAATATTTTTATAATATAAAATAAATAAAATTAATGCACATCCAAAAATAGCGCCAATTTGCTAAAAAAAAAATTAAGCGAGACAGCGTCATATTACATGAAAATAATTATACCTCAACATTAATAATAATTTAATAATAATTAATAATAATAATAAGGATTACATAATGATCAAATTAGGACGTTAATCCGAGCATTAAAATCCTCCCTTTCCCTCGTTAAAAATAATTAAATAGAATCACATCACGAATAATAAATCACATGACTAACGAGGAGGAGCAAGCAGGTGGATGTGGGGTCAAAGTGACAACCCCACTGACCTCTGGGGTCACGATGACACCCCCACTGACCTCTGGGGTCAAGGTGACATCCCCACTGACCTCTGGGGTCAAGGTGACATCCCCACTGACCTCTGGGCTCAAAGTGAGACCCCATTGACCTCTGGGCTCAAGTTGACACCCCCACTGACCTCTGGGCTCAAGGTGAGACCCCCAGTGACCTCTGGGCTCAAGTTGACACCCCCACTGACCTCTGGGGTCACGATGACACCCACACTGACCTCTGGGGTCACGGTGACACCCCCACTGACCTCTGCGGTCACGATGACACCCACACTGACCTCTGGGGTCACGGTGACACCCCCACTGACCTCTGGGGTCAAAGTGACACCCCCACTGACCTCTGGGGTCACGGTGACACTCCCCACTGACCTCTGAGCTCAAAGTGACACCCACACTGACCTCTGGGCTCAAGGTGAGACCCCCAGTGACCTCTGGGGTCAAGGTGACACCCCCACTGACCTCTGGGGTCACGATGACACCCCCACTGACCTCTGGGGTCACGGTGACACCCCCACTGACCTCTGGGGTCACGGTGACACCCCCACTGACCTCTGGGGTCAAGGTGACACCCCCACTGACCTCTGGGGTCAAGGCGACACCCCCACTGACCTCTGGGGTCAAGGTCAGTAGATACACATGAGTCTGCTTGTAAGCAACAGCTGGTATACACAGTGTGTGTGTGTGTGTGTGTGTGTGTGTGTGTGTGTGTGTGTGTGTGTGTGTGTGTGTGTGTGTCTGTGTGTGTGTGTGTGTGTGTGTGTGTGTGTGCAAGCAACAGCTGGTAGACGTTTATGAGCGAGCCAGAGAAACCTCCACAACACACGCACGATATTTATAGATTATAAACAAATTATTACAAATATGGAAGCGAGGAGATAAGAAGGCTCCGGTTAACGAGGACGAAATGAAGGATGAGAGCCAGCAGAATGGGGAAAAAAATGGTAGCAGTGCAAATGCGAATATAATTGACTCCTGCTGTAAGAACAAGCCAGCCAGAGTGCTGGAAGGTACAGCAACTCACAGATCAAGAATGAGGGTGTGTGCAGCTGGACATGGATGAGGTATGAGGGGACGCTAAGATCCCCCTACCGCTAAGGTGGGTAGAAGAGACTCCTCAAGACTCCGCTCCAATATAGAAGCATCAAGAAATATGGACCAATAGGCTTTCTACAAACACTTCTATTCAATATCCATTGTTTCGTGTTCTGTCTTGTGTTGATGAAATTAATACCCTATTAATACTCTTGTTCTGTCTTGTGTTGATGAAATTAATACCCTATTAATACCACACTTTGTTCTGTCTTGTGTTAATGCCACATCACCCCTTCCACCTCACTCAAATGTAGACATAAAATCGGAGATACGTAAGTTCTATTCAGTTGTGTATTTGTGAACTAAAGTCTTTGAAAATGTAATAAGTTTTACGAAACGCGCCCGTGTCGCGTCAGACTAGAAATAAAAATGAATTTTGGAGAATTGATTTTTGATTTACCTCCAACAGTGAAGCGTAATGTACGAAAGATTGAGAAAATTCGTGTTAGAATTATTAATCTTACTTTTTCGGTCATATTTAATAATATATGTCTACAGGAAAGACTGCTACCAAAATATACTAATATATATATATATATATATATATATATATATATATATATATATATATATATATATATATATATATATATATATATATATATATATAAGTTTTGGCCGGTGAGAGACCGGGCCGCAGGGGCAGAGGCCCCCCGGAACGACCACAGGGGTGCTTTGAACGCCTGCAGTTCCCCACTAAGTCTAGCAATTACGTGTTGTTTTAAATACTGCGACACATTACTGCCTGTTATGTCTTTCTGGGTCAGTGGTGCTTTAGTGATTGCTATGTCTTCCTTGTACCAGTAAGACCTAACTGGCTCAGTTATGTCTAGCTCGTCCGGTGGTGATTCACTAGCATAGTCACTTTTCAGAACCTAACCTAACCTAACCTAACCTAACCTAACCTAACCTAACATAACATAACCTAACCTAACCTAACCTAACCTAACCTAACCCAACATAACCTAACCTAACCTAACCTAACCTAACCTAACCTAACATAACCTAACCTAACCTAACCTTGGAGACGATTCCCCGAGCCACCAGCGCGTGTCGACGCATTCTTAAAGGCGTACCAGAACCCCTATAGCCCGTGGAAGATGTGTTCAGAACCTATGGTGAACACATAACCGACACCAGAGTCACCATGACAAGTGTGCCAAATGAAGCCAATTGGTGCCAAATGGTGCCAAATGGTGCCCCCTCACCTTGCCTGATGTAGGAAATTAAGGGCTTACTTTTTGGAAGGATGGGAATCCTCGTTTCCAATCGTGTCGCTTTCTTGAAAGAGATTCGCTGTTCATTGAGATTCATATGGAAGACATATGAGAGTTCACAGGAGGACTAACTGACTGACTGTCACCTCACGCACGTTGCAATGTGTATGTGGTCCTGTTATCTTGAGATGATTTCGGGGCTTTTAGTGTCCCCGCGGCCCGGTCCTTGACCAGGCCTCCCTGTGGCCCGTTGCAAGTCATGCAAATCACGGTATGAACAGGTAAGCCGGGGTTCCACCTGGGCTTGGCGAGTGGAGGAACTTACGAATAGAAGAACTATTATAATCAACTATAAACAAACTACAGGTTATCTTGAGGTTATCTTGAGATGATTTCGGGGCTTTAGTGTCCCCGCGGCCCGGTCCTCGACCAGGCCTCCACCCCCAGGAAGCAGCCCGTGACAGCTGACTAACACCCAGGTACCTATTTTACTGCTAGGTAACAGGGGCATAGGGTGAAAGAAACTCTGCCCATTGTTTCTCGCCGGCGCCTGGGATCGAACCCAGGACCACAGGATCACAAGTCCCGCGTGCTGTCCGCTCGGCCGACCGGCTCCCCAGGTGAACACATTTCACACACACTACAACACCCTACTCTCAAGACAAAAACACTCTCAAGACAATTTGAGCACAATGGTGCTCAAATCACAACATCACAACCCACCACATACTGCATAACCGCATACTACCCCCCTCCCCCCTCATAAAACACCCAGCAACATAGGGAGCTGACCCCCTCCCCACTCCCCTCTTCCCTCCCCCCACTCCCCTCTCCCCCCCCCCACTCCACTCTTCTCCTCCCCCCCCCCACCCTCCTACTTCTCACCAGAGGTCATTGGGGCCGGGCTCACCTGTATAACAATTATTGCAAGAGAAAATAACTTCGTGCCAAACTTCTACTGGTCGCCATCCTTGTGCCAAGACGATGGCTGAGGACCGTGGTTTTGTCTCAGGTTTTGTGACCCCGCGCACACACACACACGCACACACACACACGCACGCACGCACACGCACACACACACACACAGCCCAGTAGGCTCAGGAATCTGTACACCAGTTGATTGACAGTTGAGAGGCAGGACCAAAGAGCCAAAGCTCAACCCCCGCAAGCACAAATAGGTGAGTGTACACACACACACACACACACACACACACACACACACACACACACACACACACACACAAACGCACACGCACACGCACACGCACACGCACACACACACACACACACACAAGAAGCAGCCCGTAACAGCTGTGTCTGATTCCCAAGTACCTATTTACTGCTCGGTGAACAGGGACATCATGGTGAAAGAAACGCTGCCCCATTTGTTTCCATCGCTGGGGATCGATCCCCCGGTCCCTAGGATTACGAATCCCGAACGCTGTTCACTCGGCCACCAGCCCCCCCCCCCTTCCACACACACTCACACCAGGAGTGTGTGTACTCACCTAATTGTGCTTGCGGGGGGTTGAGCTTTGGCTCTTTCGTCCCGCCTCTGGCTCTTTGGTGTGTGTGTGTGTTTACTTAAACACTTAGAGGAGATATCATGGTAAACAGGACACGATATCCTAATTAGGTCATCACTTGTGAACAGGTTACAGCATTGAGAAAGGGTGACGTGAGTTTGGGCAAGACGTTTCCTAATGATTGCACAACCTTGCTCTAGAATTAGCAGGGGCTTCAAGTGTATCCAGGTTTATATCGTTGCTTTGCAGCAGATCAATGTTTATCTTGTAAGTGCATTCTAAGTGTATTGCACTGTGCAATCTCTGCAACAACTCTTGTTAAGAGTTTAATGGGTTTTATCATATCAATATCAATTCCTTGTACATTCCAAGACTATCACCCGTGTTAAATAGTTTGCCTTAATCTACCCTATTAAATCCCCTGAGGATTTTGTATGTGGTAATCATATTTCCCCTAACCTGTCTTCCAGGGACGTAGTGGTTCAATTCATGTAGCCTTTCCTCGTAACTCGTACCTCTTAGTTCTGGGACTTAACCTGGTGGCATACCTTAAAATCTTCTCCAACTCTGTCTTGTGGGTCTTCAGCCCCCAAGATCCTTCTCTGTGTCCTTTTCATGTAGGATTTTATCTCCAATTTGGTATCTTGTGTCTGGCCTCCTACGCCCTCCACCTACTTTTACATTTACTGGGGTTAAACTCTAGTGGTCATTTGTTGGGCCATTATTTTAGTGTGTGTGTGTGTGTGTGTGTGTGTGTGTGTGTGTGTGTGTGTGTGTGTGTGTGTGTGTGTGTGTGTGTGTGTGTGTGTGTGTGTGTGTACTCACCTAGATGTGCTTGCGGGAGTTGAGGTTCTGTTCTTTAGTCCCGCCTCTCAACTGTCAATCAACTGCTGTACCGGTTCCTGAGCCTATTGGGCTCTATCATACCCGCGATAACAGGTGTGTATGCGGGTATGTATGTTTGTATGAGATCCCATTAAATAATGTAAATAGAGCTGGTCCTTTTAAAGAACATTCTCGGAGCTGGTCTCTTTAAAGAACAGTCTCGGAGCTGGTCTCTTTAAAGAACATTCTCGGAGCTGGTCTCTTTAAAGAACACTCTCGGAGCTGGTCTCTTTAAAGAACAGTCTCGGAGGTGCTGGTGAATGCAGTGCCTTTAAGAAGAAGAGAAAACAGCTAAGGTACTAACTGGGTATGCAAGTGGTCCGCTCCCTCGTAAAAAGATAAGTTTATTCTGACTTCGACCTTGAGTGGACTTCGACCTTGCGTGGACTTCGACCTTGAGTGGACTTCGACCTTGCGTGGACTTCGACCTTGCGTGGACTTCGACCTTGAGTGGACTTCGACCTTGAGTGGACTTTGACCTTGAGTGGACTTCGACCTTGCGTGGACTTCGACCTTGCGTGGACTTCGACCTTGAGTGGACTTCGACCTTGCGTGGACTTCGACCTTGCGTGGACTTCGACCTTGAGTGGACTTCGACCTTGCGTGGACTTCGACCTTGCGTGGACTTCGACCTTGAGTGGACTTCGACCTTGCGTGGACTTCGACCTTGAGTGGACTTCGACCTTGCGTGGACTTCGACCTTGAGTGGACTTCGACCTTGCGTGGACTTCGACCTTGAGTGGACTTCGACCTTGTGTGGACTTCGACCCTGCGTTGAGGAGACCGGAGTCTGAATGACTGCAGGGTGGTGGTAGTGTGGTTTTGATAGTGTGGTAGCGGAGGTGTTCTGGTGCTGGCGCGCGTGGTGTGATGATGGTGATAGTGATGGTGGTGATGGTGGTGGTGGTAGTACTGACTACGGGGGAACAGAGGTATTTAAACCTTGTTGCACCTGTTGCAATATAATTGAACTAATCTGACTTTCGAATTCTGTGTCGAATTTGGCTCAAGTCTTCAAGTTATAGAGGTGGCTTCCACACCTTCCTTCAGTACATGTCACTTGATGGCTACCACCCGTACTGGGTACAAACATGTCCCTACATATCTTGTCACATTTGCCTGTCCAGCTTTCATCTATGTGCTGTCGTTTTGTATCTCATATGCTGTAATCATGTCCCCCCTCTGTTCCCTCTTTCCCCCGTTTATATTTGTGAGGTCTAATTCGCTTAGCTTATCCTTGTAGCTTAGTCCTCTTACCTCTGGTACTAATCTTGTTACAAATATTTCTGTTTCCATTTTGGTTTTATGCTTTACGAGATACGCATTCCAGGCCGGTGCTGCATATTCCATTATTGGCCTAACAAGGGCTGTGTAGTTAGCGAAGTCGTTATACTGAATAACGACTTCGCTTCCCTGCCGACACTCGGAACCTGGAGCCAGATTCACGAAGCAGTTAAACAAGCACTTACGAACCTGTACATCTTTTTCTTAATCTTTGGCGGCTTTGTTTACAATTATTAAACAGTTAATGAGCTCCGAAGCACCAGGAGGCTGTTTATAAAAATAACAACAGTTGATTGGCAAGTTTTCATGCTTGTAAACTGTTTATTAAATGTAACCAAAACCGTCAAAGATTGAGGAAAGATGAACACGTTCGTAAGTGCTTGCGTAACTGCTTCGTGAATCTGGCCCCGGGTTCGAAAGTGCTTGCGTAACTGCTTCGTGAATCTGGCCCCTGGTTGCTCGACAATAGCACCCCTGGCAGGGACATAGGAGTCCCTACCAGGGGAAAATCTAATGAGAAGAATCGAGACTCATCCTAAATCCTTCAATGACCGAAAGCCAAACCATCCTAGATGCTGTAAGAACCCTCTTACCAGAAGGACAATTGATCGACTCTGTAAAAAACACCTTAGGGTTCGAATCCCATCCTTACTTTTGAACACCAAAAATGTTAAATACCCGCCGCAGATTATGGTGTCTGTACACTATTCTAGTTACGTGGGTGCTATAATTCAAAACTTGTAGTACAGGGTAATTATACATTATACGAAATACTTCACGGTGAAAATGATAGCCTTTAGCAGCCCTCAGAGAGACCTTGAGGCGGACTTGAGACGACGCTTGAGACACCGTGTACAATTGAAGAAAATTATAAGGTGTGAGAATGCAGTGATTTGACTGGCAGTTCGCCTCAGGTGCCTCCTTACCTCGTCTCCGGCACTGCAGGTCTCCTCCTCCTCCTCCTTCTTCTTCTTCTCCTTCTTCTTCTTCTTCTTCTCCTCCTCCCCCCCCCCACACCACCTCCCATAAACCTATATAAGGCTCAACTTACTATGCAAATGGAGATGTATTCTTTGTTAATACTCGTCTAATGTAATACTACTTGATAAAATACAAAATATACATTAAGCTACAAAAACACACGCATATATATATATATATATATATATATATATATATATATATATATATATATATATATATATATATATATATATATATATATATATAATAAATGGCTAGATGGGACCAGTTTCCAGGGCTAGAGGAGACCAGCTGCCAGGGCTAGGGGGGACCAGCTGCCAGGGCTAGGGGGGACCAGCTGCCAGGGCTAGGGGGGGACCAGCTACCAGGGCTAGGGGGGACCAGCTGCCAGGGCTAGGGGGGACCAGCTGCCAGGGCTAGGGGGGGACCAGCTACCAGGGCTAGGGGGGACCAGCTGCCAGGGCAAGGGGGGGACCAGCTGCCTGGGCTAGGGGGGGACCAGCTGCCTGGGCTAGGGGGGGACCAGCTACCAGGGCTAGGGGGGACCAGCTGCCAGGGCTAGGGGGGGACCAGCTACCAGGGCTAGGGTGGGACCAGCTGCCAGGGCTAGGGGGGACCAGCTGCCAGGGCTAGGGGGGACCAGCTGCCAGGGCTAGGGGGGGACCAGCTACCAGGGCTAGGGGGGACCAGCTGCCAGGGCAAGGGGGGGACCAGCTGCCTGGGCTAGGGGGGGACCAGCTGCCTGGGCTAGGGGGGGACCAGCTGCCTGGGCTAGGGGGGGACCAGCTACCAGGGCTAGGGGGGACCAGCTGCCAGGGCTAGGGGGGGACCAGCTACCAGGGCTAGGGTGGGACCAGCTGCCAGGGCTAGGGGGGGACCAGCTGCCAGGGCTAGGGTGGGACCAGCTGCCAGGGCTAGGGGGGGACCAGCTGCCAGGGCTAGGGGGGGGACCAGCTGCCTGGGCTAGGGTGGGACCAGCTGCCAGGGCTAGGGGGGGACCAGCTGCCAGGGCTAGGGCGGGACCAGCTGCCAGGGCTAGGGGGGGACCAGCTGCCAGGGCTAGAGGAGACCAGCTGCCAGGGCTAGGGTGGGACCAGCTGCCAGGGCTAGGGGGGACCAGCTGCCAGGGCTAGGGGGGACCAGCTACCAGGGCTAGGGGGGGACCAGCTGCCTGGGCTAGGGGGGACCAGCTGCCTGGGCTAGGGGGGACCAGCTGCCTGGGCTAGGGGGGACCAGCTGCCTGGGCTAGGGGGGACCAGCTCCCAGGGCTAGGGGGGGATCAGCTACCAGGGCAAGGGGGGGGGCGGTAACCCTAGACAAGAGGCTGACAAATGTTGAGATAGGACGAGATGAATTAATAGGATAACTATAGCATCATTAGATGAAAAAAAGTTATAACATTAGATGTTTATAGAAGCTAGGCAGTATAGCTTCTATACTATATAGCAGAAGTCAGGCAGACCCTCAGTATACCTACAGCTCTGGGGCCAGATTCACGAAGTAGTTACGCAAGCACTTACGAACCTGTACATCTTTTCTCAATCTTTGGCGGCTTTGTTTACAATTATTAAACAGTTAATGAGCTCCGAAGCACCAGGAGGCTGTTTATAACAATAACAACAGTTGATTGGCAAGTTTTCATGCTTGTAAACTGTTTAATATATGTAATCAAAGCCGTCAAAGATTGAGGAAAGATGTACACGTTCGTAAGTACTTGCGTAACTGCTTCGTGAATCTGGCCCCAGGTTTATTGGAGGACTTCAAATGTAGTAATTACACAGAAAGAAGACAGGCAGGAGACACTAACTACCCACCAGTAGCACGGATAACCCCCCCCCCCACCACCACCACCAAGGTAATCCAAAAGATAAAAAAAAAGGATAAGACTAGTTAAAAAGACTATAGAGTAATTAGTGTATAAACAAAGCCCAGCACGGCTTCAGGGAAGGGGAATTGTGCTTACGAACCCACTATAGTGTTCTAGGATAAAGTGACGCAAATAGGACAAGACAGAGAAAGCAACCCGTTCTCGCACTTTCGTATAGTCAATATTGACTTATTAAATACGTGCATATGTGACATACTAAACATACTAGTTTACCTTGAAAAGCTTCATAGAAAACACCAACCTTACCTAACCTTCTTAGTATGTTAAGTACTAAGAAGGTTACCTATCCTTCATACTAAGAAGGTTAGATAAGGTCGGTGTTTTCTATGAAGCTTTTCAAGGTAAACTAGTATGTTTAGTATGTCACATATGCACGTATTTAATAAGTCAATATTGACTAAGAAAGTGCGAGAACGGGTTGGAGAAAGCTAGGTATATCGCATATTCCCAGACTGCCATAAAGCCTTTGACACAGTTCCAGTAAGAGTCAAGGACATAAGCCTGGAAGGAAGGCAGGAGTATGTGAAGGACCACTGTCGTGTGTGTGGGAGAATTCCTCTGACAAGAGTTAAGTGTATGACCCGGTGGCTGAACGGACAGAACACTGGACGCGTGATCCTGTGGTCCCGGGTTCGATCCTGGGCGCCGGGGAGAAACAATGGGCAGAGTTTCTTTCACCCTAGGCCCCTGTTACCTAGCAGTAAATAGGTACCTGGATGTTAGTCAGCTGTCACGGGCTGCTTCCTGAGGGTGAAGGCCTGGTCGAGGACCGGGCCGCGGGGACATTTCGGGGAAGTCCCGAAATCATCTCAGGATAACCTCAAGATAAGATAAACTCACAGTGAGGGGTGAGAAGTCGAACTAGCGTGCTAACTTTTTCAGTGTCAGAGTAGTTGACGGATGGAATGCATTAGGCAGTGATGTGGTGGAGGCTGACTCCATACACAGTTTCAAATGAAGATATGATAGAGCCCAGTAGGCTCAGGAACCTGTACACCAGTTGATTGGCAGTTGAGAGGCGGGACCAAAGAGCCAGAGCTCAACCCCCGCAAGCACAACTAAGTGAATACAACTACGTGAGTACACACACACACACACACACACTCGGACGCACCAGTTGATTGACGTTTGAGAGGCGGGACCAAAGAGCCAGAGCTCAACCCCCGCAGGCACAACTAGGTGAGTATACACACACACACACACACACACACACACACACACACACACACACACACACACACACACACACACACACACACACACACACACACACACGAAGCCATGAACACGCCCACAAAAACTAGCCGACAATCATCCTTTCATCTCACGAACGGTAAATTAAAGACAGCATCTAGAACAAGAGGCCAGAGAAGCTGCCTGACGCGAGGCGAACCTCTCACATACGGCACTTACTAAACGACACCAGAGAACCTCAAGGCCAGCGCTTATGTCCTTGTTTCTGAAAAAAAAATTACCGAAAAAAAAAAAAGAGTTGATATCGGTGTCTTGGGAGACAGCGTCGTGGACTAGCACTACGCATGACGAAATGGCCCAAGAATGGTCTCATCAACCACATTGATGTACTATCCACACACACCCCCTATCCCTCTGTCCTTCCTATCTCTAAGTCCTTCCTACCCTCTGTCCTTCCCACCCCTCCCGACCTCCTTGTCTCCACACCAACACACACACTCGGACAATGCAATATCTCAGCGCTGCATCGACAGCGTACGCCGAACAAATCCACAAAGCGGTCGTGATGAGGGTTCGAACCTGCGTCAGAGGAGGATCCCAGACGCTGCCTTAATCGACTTTAAGTCTTACAGTCTAAGTTTGGCACTCAAGCCTAAACTACAAGATATGTGAACCAGAGCTTCCACAGAGCAACACAAGCCACACTAAAAATAACAGCAAAACACCGTCCACCATATTACCAAAACAATTTAAGAGTTACTCCAAGATGAGTAATCTTAGATTACTCATCTATGAGTAATCTTAGATTATTCATCGAGGGACAAAATCCCTCTCACTAAAGATGCTGTAGAACGCTAAGTTCTTGCGAACTTGAGAGCGCAATTATATGTCATCTAAGTTTGGAGCAACTTGATAATTTTTACTCCGAGAGACGCGAAGCAGAAAATGTTCATATGTACACAACTGTGAGTCAATGTGTTCATCGGGTATTTTTTACGTCGTGAGCAAAGCTCGTGCGGAGCGTGACTGAGTAGCACGTGACAAGTAACACGTGCCATCTTGGGAAAAATCAACAGAAATTTCCTGTTGTTAATAATTTGCCCGTACTCCCATAAACCAAAAAAACTATTTAATTTTTCCACAGAGGGATGAATGGATAGATGGATACAGATGGATATATGGATAAATAGATGGTTATAGTTGGACATGCAAATGAGTAGATAGATGGATGAATGGTTTGATGGGGGGATATAGATGGGTAGGTGGCTAGAGATAGATTGATGGATAAATAGACATAGACATGAAGATAGATCAACCCGGACAACGCCGGGGACCTCTGCCTAGTGTCTGAGCGCACACACACACACACACACACACACACACACACACACACACACACACAATACACAGAGAGAGAGAGAGAGAGAGAGAGAGAGAGAGAGAGAGAGAGAGAGAGAGAGAGAGAGAGAGAGAGAGAGAGAGAGAGAGAGAGAGAGAAAGAGAGAGAGAGAGAGAGAATCTATCACTTACGGGCTATTCATGCCTGTGCCACCTCTTGGGTGGCATAATCTTCATCAATCAATCAATTCAGCAGTGCTAGAAGAGAATTTGATTACCCCCAAAAATATTTGGTATGGAATTAAAAAAATCTAAAGATTAAAGCTAGAGAAGTGTGTGTGTGTGTGTGTGTGTGTGTGTGTGTGTGTGTGTGTGTGTGTGTGTGTGTGTGTGTGTGTGTGTGTGTGTGTGTGTGTGTGTGTGTGTGTGTGTGTGTGAACCACGTGGGATCATTATGAGGTGTTATTAAGGACTAAACACCTCATGAACTGGGTGAGTTTGGTCATATGATGCCATTTTATTTGATCCTGGTTGATACCTGGTTGATGGGGTTCTGGGAGTTATTCTACTCCCCAAGCCCGGCCCGAGGCCAGGCTCGACTTGTGAGAGTTTGGTCCGCCAGGCTGTTGCTTGGAGCGGCCCGCAGGCCCACATACCCACCACAGCCCGGCTGATCCGGAACTTCTCTTAGAAAACAGTCCAGTTTTCTCTTGAAGATGTCCACGGTTGTTCCGGCAATATTTCTTATAGTCGCTGGGAGGACGTTGAACAACCGCGGACCTCTGATGTTTATACAGTGTTCTCTGATTGTGTCTATGGCTCTGATTGTGCCTATGGCTCTGATTGTGCCTATGGCTCTGATTGTGCCTATGCCACCCCTGCTCATCAACACTACCCTCCTGTCCACTTTATTGTGGATGATATATGATGAATGGATGACTTTAATCATCCATTAGCATCTCTTTAAGCCATTTTCCCCACACTCTTCTCATTTTACTAATGGGAAATATCGTCAACTTTATTCTCATCACTATAGTGCATTAGTATTAGTTGAACAAATCCACAAGGGGCCTTGGCAAGGATTCGAACCTATGCACTTAAGTGTTCCGAGACGCGCTTTAGTCAACTGTACCACGACATGGAAAAAAGAATCGTAACCTGAAGTGCTACTGACCCCACGAGGATCCAGAGGCTTTCACTGAAGCCTAACCGGGGGTGTTTCACACAATTCCCCCCCCCCCCTGGCACTCGGAGTCTGTCAATCGCTCTGTCACTCTGTCAATAGTTGACAGAGTGTCAATAGGTGCTTCTAGCCTACTTCAATACATACATAAATCCCAAATAAATCCCAAATCACATCAAGGGATTTGGGGATTTATTTATTTGATATATATAATGTTATTGTGGTTTCTATGTGTATTAAAATTGGTATTAATACTATTTTTTCATTAATATTATTATTAATATTCCTATTATTATCGCTACTGTTTATTTCCTCTACTCATGACCTCTGATCTGTCTGCTACTGACTTCTGATCTGTCTGCTGCTGTCACTAACCTCTGATCTGTCTGCTACTGACCTCTGACCTGTCTGCTGCTGTCACTAACCTCTGATCTGTCTGCTACTGACCTCTGACCTGTCTGCTGCTGTCACTAACCTCTGATCTGTCTGCTGCTGCGGCTAACCTCTACATTCCACGCAGACTCTGCTCGCGACTCCCTTACCTGTAAAAGAACAAACAGTTTGCTATAAGAAAGTAAACATAAAAATAGAACATATATAGAATATATTTACCTATATAGAATATCTATATAAGCAAATATAGAACAAGTTCAAAGAACAGCAGATACATAACAGCAATAGAAGGGGCTTAGAGAGGGGTAAATCTTGCCTGATGAACTCAGTTCTTTATGCCCGAGCTTTGACGAACCTGAGAAAGGCTAAGGTAGACTGCTTATTTCCGGACTCCCAGAAAGCCTTCGACATAGTACCTCACTTTAGTAAGTGTGGAAATTGGAGAAACGAGCAGGTTTAACAAGGGTGTTGTAGTGAACAAGCGGTATTAGCCCGTTACGATAACACGTAATTCGTGTTATCAGTGCTTTAGTTATATTGATATATATGTTTAAATGTATTTTTGACTCTGTGATTACTGATAGACATTTGGTTTTCACTATTATCAAGTGTATTTAATATTAATATACATTATTATTAGGTATTACAGTATGTTATACACAGTTTACAGTGATGCCTTAAAAGTTATTATAACCCAATTGTCGTGATGAGATAAACAATTATTTTTATTAGAATTATTATTATTAGCACTGTGTTAGTTTATAATGGGCAGTTTACTCAACTAGTTGTGCTTGCGGGGAGTCGAGCTCTGGCTCTTTGGTCCCGCCTCTCAACTGTCGATCAATGTAATTATCCTTCTCTGCTACTCGAGCCTGGATAAGTTGGGTTTTACGAAGAACCTGCTCCATTGATACATATTTTGTGTGGGGGAACTGGGAGAACTTGTGTGTGTGGGGGACTGGGAGAACTTGTGTGTGTGGGGGGACTGGGAGAACTTGTGTGTGTGGGGGGACTGGGAGAACTTGTGTGTGTGGGGGGACTGGGAGAACTTGTGTGTGTGGGGGGACTGGGAGAACTTGTGTGTGTGGGGGGACTGGGAGAACATGTATGAGAACAGAAATGGAGAAAAGACAACTGGAGAAGCTACATAAGACCACAGGGACCAAATGGTCTCTAACCACATACAGTGTCAGCTGAGGGCCTGAACCCCACACTGTACGTTAACCCATCGTTATAAACGAGCAAGCTGTCAACAGTGCAGCACTCAGCCACAACAGAGGACACACTGAAACATAGACCAGTTATTAATGACCATTTCTTGCAAGGTGCTTGAGTGGCTTCAAAGATAACACGTGAAACCATTTGTAAAATGATTTGTCTCAAATCTACTAGCAATGATTCAGGAAAATGTTGGACATGGCTAACAAATCTATTAGAGTTTTTTTGATGAAATGACAATGATAAATCAGGAGAAACAAAGGTGGATAGACTGTTTTCCTTAATTATCATAAAGTGTTTGACATAGTCCTGTATGCAAGGCTCCCACTCACTTAAATACTAGTGGCCAGATTCCCGAAGCAGTTACGCAAGTACTTACGAATGTGTACATCTTTCCTCAATCTTTGACGGCTTTGGTTACATTTATTAAACAGTTTACAAGCATGAAAACTTGCCAATCAACTGTTGTTATTGTTATAAACAGCCTCCTGGTGCTTCGGAGCTCATTAACTGTTTAATAATTATAAACAAAGCCGTCAAAGATTGAGGAAAGATGTACAGGCTCGTAAGTACTTGCGTAACTTACGAGCCCCCCCCCCCCACAAGCATAACTAGGTGAGTACAGCTAGGAGAGGACCCACAAACATCCAGATGATGACAGGAAACATCAACACCTTTGTTGCTCTTATCATTTAATAGTCAAAATAGAGCCGATTGATGAACCTGTTGTAACTGAACGATTGAAACACATTTACTCAGCCGACACTGACAGCACTTACCCACGTGACGACTTTTAGTCTTCCCAACGGACTGTTAACCAACTCAAAAGAGCATCTAATTCCTTACAACGTCTCGGAGAGTCGATCAATATGTGGGTTACCTCCTGAGCAGACGATCCCTCGAGTTGATTAAGCAGCCACTAACCAGTTTGCTCGTTGACTAGACGCAATTACCAAGTTGGGGGTAGCCTAGCAACAAGTTAATTGAGCGCAGGGAGTGTGTTTAGACAGGAGCTGGGTACACGGTGCCCGCTGACGGGTCCGGGAGCTTAAGCTTGACACACAACGTCTCAATCATTCACTTGCCGACACGAACACCCTCCAGGAGTCGAGGGAGGAGGGTAGGCACTCATGTAGAGAGAGGGAGAGAGAGAGAGGGAGAGAGAGAGAGGGAGAGAGAGAGAGGGAGAGAGAGAGAGAGAGAGAGAGAGAGAGAGAGAGAGAGAGAGAGAGAGAGAGAGAGAGAGAGAGAGAGAGAGAGAGAGAGAGAGAGAGAGAGAGAAGGTAAGAGGGATTAATAGAAGGACAATAGATTAGATGGGAAGGAATAGAGGGAAAGGGTGAGAGATGGGATAAAGGAGAAGAATAAGGGCCGTTGGGAGTTGGATAATGCTCTGATACCTTTCCAGTACCTCTACTCCAAATGTGGCCCACTGCCATAGGTGGTGTCCCACTACCACAGATGGTGTCCCACTACCACAGATGGTGCCCCACTGCCACAGATGGTGCCCCACTGCCACAGATGGTGGCCCACTCACACAGATGGTGGCCCACTGCTATAGATGGTGGCCCACTGCTATAGATGGTGGCCCACTGCTATAGATGGTGGCCCTCTGCCACAGATGGTGGCCCACTGCTACAGATGGTGGCCCACTGCTATAGATGGTGGCCCACTCACACAGATGGTGCCCCACTGCCACAGATGGTGCCCCACTGCCACAGATGGTGACCCACTCACACAGATGGTGGCCCCCTGCCACAGATGGTGGCCCACTCACACAGATGGTGGCCCCCTGCCACAGATGGTGGCCCACTCACACAGATGGTGGCCCACTGCCACAAATGGTGTCCCACTGCCACAGATGGTGACCCACTGCCACAGATGGTGACCCCCTGCCACAGATGGTGACCCCCTGCCACAGATGGTGACCTCATGATCTTGAATCTGCTCGAGGACCAACTTACAGACAACCTTAACAGACAACCTTAACAGACAAGCCTTATACAACTCCAAAGTAAAAAAAAAAAAATACATCAAAATACAACCAGCCTTTCGCAGCCAAGTCCCATCATGGATGAAGCAATATATGATACAGTTACCGGATTTGAATGATACATTTGCTGCCTTTGAATATTAATACTCAGATCCAGTATGATTTAAGTATGTGATGCCAATGTTTGTGTATGTTAATGGAACATGCAACATACAACTTATCACACATACTGTGTAGAGTAATTGTTTCAAACATCTGAGGTTTAATTGACTTTGGAATACATATGATCCACCCTACATGACAATGATCATGTTCATGCTAATGATGTGTAGAAGATATGTATGCTGATGATGTATGTATACAATGTATAGCAGGTTAGCTTATCTCCAAAGTAAGGCTGAGGTGCAAAATCAACATGGTGGTCTGAAAACTGGTTGTATATCAATTTTAGAATTTAAAATCGAAAATTTTGTTGACAGACATTTTCCCCTTTTCTCTCAAATTGTCAGCGAAACGCAATCTTCAAAATGTTCTTGTAATATTGCATTCTTTGCAACAATGATCACTATTTTAAAAGAGATTAGATCTACGAGAACAGAAGTAAAAAGTAAGATCTATAACATATATATATATATATATATATATATATATATATATATATATATATATATATATATATATATATATATATATATATATATATATGACAATGTAAGACCACGGAGGAAAAATGAAACAGGAATTTCCTTAAGCACTTTCGTATATTAATACATCTTCAGAAGGAGTATTAGAAGTACATCTTCAGAAGTCACTTCTTCTGAAGATGTATTAATATACGAAAGTACTTAAGGAAATTCCTGTTTCATTTTTCCTCCGTGGTCTGACATTGTCACATTTTTAATCACGTGTTTATTTTCGTGATATACACACACACACACACACACACACACACACACACACACACACACACACACACACACACACACACATATATATATATATATATATATATATATATATATATATATATATATAATCAGTATAACACTGAAGGAGATGCAGTTAGAATAATCTTGAGAATAACTTGTAAATACCCACTGACCTCCTAACCTTATTCGTGAACAAATATCACCTGAAGGTCGGACTGACTGCGACACTCACTCACTCAAACTGCTGGGCTTAAAATTTGGTTATATCTGATGGATATACCATATTATACCCGACCTGTGGTGACCGTAATGGTGGCTGCCCTGCCAGCCATCAGTGGTGCCATCCCTCTCACCCGCCAGTGGTGCCAACCCTCCACAATGGGGGGCAACCCATGAATGGCAACAGAGACATCTAACTGACGTCCAACTGAAAATGCGCGAGGAAGCATGCTTCCTATATCACAGCAGTTCCGCGGGGGTATGGTCGTTTTCTATAGCAACAACAACCTTGTATTGTATGATTTCGAAGCTCGTAAATGATTTAATAACTGGTGACAAAGCCGCCATGATCTAAGACAGATGCACCTAACTGCTGCCCAACGGGAACTTTTAAAAGCCTTTACTGAGTTGCCACCCGAGCAGTTTGGGCAAACACTTGTTGCACACCCCACACCCGAGAAGTGACTCGAACCCAAACTGCACTAGGCAACTGGTGTACAAAGAGACCTTAACCGCTCGACCATCACGACGTATTTTACTAAATCACCTTCCTTACTGTGGTTCTTTAGTAGCGCGGTTGATAGATCTATCGCCTCTTAATAACAAGTGGAGACTATCAGAGGCCAGTCTTGGTTCAGTGATCTCAGGCTGAATGATCTAAGTGATCTCAGGCTGAATGATCTAAGTGATCTCAGGCTGAATGATCTAAGTGATCTCAGGCTGAATGATCTAAGTGATCTCAGGCTGAATGATCTAAGTGATCTCAGGCTGAATGATCTAAGTGATCTCAGGCTGAATGATCTAAGTGATCTCAGGCTGAATGATCTAAGTGATCTCAGGCTGAATGATCTAAGTGATCTCAGGCTGAATGATCTAAGTGATCTCAGGCTGAATGATCTAAGTGATCTCAGGCTGAATGATCTAAGTGATCTCAGGCTGAATGATCTAAGTGATCTCAGGCTCTGAGCTTTACAAATAAACACACACCCCCAAGAATATTAAGTCTTCACGGGGAAATCATTTGACTGTCGATACGAGGAAAATCACCTACACACTATATAATGCATTAGTCCGTCCTGCGCCGTAAAGAGCACTCAGATGTACTCACCAAACTGGGGAAACCATTCTGGCATCTTGGAACCAGATTCACGAAGCAGTTACACAAGCACTTACGAACCTGGGGCCAGATTCACGAAGCAGTTACACAAGTACTTACGAACATGTACATCTTTCCTCAGTCTTTGACGGCTTTGGTTACATTTATTAAGCAGTTTACAAGCATGAAAACTTGCCAATCAACTGTTGTTATTGTTATAAACAGCCTCCTGGGGCTTCGGAGCTGATTAACTGTTTAATAATTGTAAACAAAGCCGCCAAAGATTGTGAAAAGATGTACAGGTTCGTAAGTGCTTGCGTAACTGCTTCGTGAATCTGGCCCCAGGTTCGTAAGTGCTTATGTAACTGCTTCGTGAATCTGGCCCCTGGCGGTCAACCAGGCACGCACCATTTGGCTGAAACTCATGGTGGAGTCCCCCATTACCAACATCAGAGTCTATTGCGGGACTACGGGCTCACCATAGCCCGTGCTACTTCGAACTTTTTGTTCCAAGTAGTGAATCTTAACAACAACAAATCTATTGCGGGTTACATTTAAAAATGGAATTGGGGACCTTGTGTTCGAAATTGGTAGCGTGTCCGGGAGGACTTCAGGGTGTGGACCATTGGCGTGTGTAAAAGGTACACAACCTGAAGTTGTGAACCATGCAGCGGGATTCAGGACGCTGTATCGAGTCCGAGGTTCGAGTCCTGCAGGCGTCACTCATAGTGTGAGTGAACACACCGCCATAGGGACAGTATAAGGCAGCGTCACTCATCCTGTGAGTGAACATACCGCCATAGTGACAGTATTAGGCAGCGTTACTCATCCTGTGAGTGAACACACCGCCTCAGAACACAGTACACCTGTGGTGTACTCCCACAGTGTAGACCCTAGTGTACTCCCACAGTGTAGACCCTAGTGTACTCCCACAGTGTAGACCCTAGTGTACTCCCACAGTGTAGACCCTGGTATACTGATATGCTCTCAACATACCAACAAACCAACGGTGTGGAACATATTATCTCTCAAACCCCAAAATAAACCGAGCCGAGTCGTGCAGTATATCCTTAAAAGGTGAACTAATAGATAAGAAAATTTTATTTACCACAAAATGAAAATTAAACATATACAAGTTCTGAATATTTGAGAGCCAAAAGGATGAAGAATGGAGATTAATTAGATGAATATGAAGATATATATATATATATATATATATATATATATATATATATATATATATATATATATATATATATATATATATATATATAGAGAGAGAGAGAGAGAGAGAGAGAGAGAGAGAGAGAGAGAGAGAGAGAGAGAGAGAGAGAGAGAGAGAGAGAGAGAGAGAGAGAGAGAGAGAGAGAGAGACCCCTTGTTCTTTCATTCCAGTATTGTGGCTTAGTTCTTTCAGTCTAGTTCTAAAGTCTGTTCTTTCAGTCTGGTGTCAAGACCTCATATATATAATTCCCCAATTTTTTTTATTCTGTCTAGATATGGGTTAACTGAAGATGATTTCGGGGCTTAGCGTCCCCGCGGCCCGGTCCTCGACTAGGCCTCCGTTTTGTTACACCCCCCCCCCTCCCCAGGAAGCAACCCGTAGCAGCTGTCTTAACTCCCAGGTACCGATTTGTTTCCGCCTCCGCCGGGGATCGAACCCGGAACCTTGGGACTACGAATCCCGAGCGCTTTCCACTCAGCCGGCAGGAATTGAAGACACTCGTTTTATCAAGGTTTCTGGGTTTAGTTCTTCAGTAACTTTCGTAGACGATTTAGCCTAATGATGACTATTAAGTTTCGAGGAGCGTGGTTTGCTTGCTGTGTGTGTGTCTATGATGAAGAATGACTCTGTATGTGATGATTCTCTGTGTTGTATGATGATTCTGTATGACCACGATGTATGATGAGTGTGTATAAGTGTGATGAGAGTCTGTGAAATCTGTGTCAAGTCCAATTAACTCTCCACGACTGTGATGACTCTTGGTTCTATCTTACTTCCAGAGGCTGACTCTGTATGACATTATAACTTTGAGATTAACGATTCTGATACAGGATTCATACTAACTATAAACTAACTGTTCAAGTGCAGAGAGACAGTCATTGACTGTCTAGCACCTGTCTAACCGTCACCTGTCTTGCTCCTCGACTGTCACAAAAAGAAATCTGGACCATTAACTCTGCAGGAGATTGAGTTGGTGCAATACTTTGCCTCCTCGCAATATTCACGGTCACATTAGTGTAAGAATGGTAATGAAATTGTTCTGGCTCATGCGCGCCTTGTGCTCAGGTATTGCGCATATACCTGTGTTCTTGTGCGCAGGCGTGAGCATCTTTAAGGCTTTATGTCGTTCGAAACGTATTTACGAATTTATCACATAAGGGAACTGTGTCTCTTACTGAATATCCTAAGATACATTCTACACACATCTCCACAAATGCGGCCCGCTGAGCACTTAATGAATATAATGCACTTGTACCTTTGTATTTGCGAGAATAAATGTCATTTTTCTCAACCCAGTATAAGTTGAATTTGATTAAGAAAACTTGTGTTTATTTCTAATGATGGTGGCTGACCTCCTGTGTTAACCAGCCTCTTATTCAAGCCCTTCCTCACCTTCTTCTTTCATATTTCATTAAGCTGCAGAATTCAGCTGGTCCTGAACAGCTATATAGACTTTGAGACTCTCTCTCACTCTCTCTCTCTCTCTCTCTCTCTTAAGGATTACATCAACAGAGAACACCAGCACATCAACAGAGAACACCAACACATCAACAGAGAACACCAACACATCAACAGAACACCAACACATCAACAGAACACCAACACATCAACAGAACACCAACACATCAACAGAACACCAACACATCAACAGAGAACACCAACACATCAACAGAGAACACCAACACATCAACAGAACACCAACACATCAACAGAGAACACCAACACATCAACAGAGAACACCAACACATCAACAGAGAACACCAACACATCAACAGAACACCAACACATCAACAGAGAACACCAACACATCAACAGAGAACACCAACACATCAACAGAGAACACCAACACATCAACAGAGAACACCAACACATCAACAGAGAACACCAACACATCAACAGAGAACACCAACACATCAACAGAACACCAACACATCAACAGAACACCAACACATCAACAGAGAACACCAACACATCAACAGAGAACACCAACACATCAACAGAACACCAACACATCAACAGAGAACACCAACACATCAACAGAACACCAACACATCAACAGAGAACACCAACACATCAACAGAACACCAACACATCAACAGAGAACACCAACACATCAACAGAGAACACCAACACATCAACAGAGAACACCAACACATCAACAGAGAACACCAACACATCAACAGAACACCAACACATCAACAGAGAACACCAACACATCAACAGAACACCAACACATCAACAGAGAACACCAACACATCAACAGAGAACACCAACACATCAACAGAACACCAACACATCAACAGAGAACACCAACACATCAACAGAACACCAACACATCAACAGAGAACACCAACGACAGCAACAGAAGTCAAGTTCCACAATAATTAGAGCAGCAGAAGCACAATGGTAACTGAACTAGTATAATTAAGGTATTATGTTAATTAATCAAAAGACATTACAATGCCCGGCTCATATAAGCACAATTTATAACTCTTATATCTGTCAGGGATGACTATATACACTCTTGATGACTCAAAAGGAGATTATATTAAGGAGTTGTTACGATCTAGTTGTTAAGGAGTGTATATGGTAGTTCTTTCTCAAACGAGGTTGTTAGGTGGCAGAGAATGAGATCCCTTCGTTAGCAACCAGGGGCCAGATTCACGAAACAGTTACGCAAGTACTTACGAACCTGTACATCTTTCCTCAATCTTTGACGGCGTTGGTTACATTTATTAAACAGTTTACAAGCATGAAAACTTGCCAATCAACTGTTGTTATTGTTATAAACAGCCTCCTGGTGCTTCGGAGCTCATTAACTGTTTAATAATTGTAAACAAAGCCGCCAAAGATTGTGAACAGATGTACAGGTTCGTAAGTACTGGCGTAAATTATTCGTGAATCTGGCCCCTGATTCCTTGTATTAGAAATAACGAGAAAACGTGAGTGGCACTGCAATTTATAGCACGTCGTATGTTGCACGTTGGAGAGTTTGACGTCAAAATGCGATGCGAGAGGTTATATTGACACGAGAGGGAGTAGACATAGATACTTCGAAGATGAGGCCTATTGGACACTCACCTCTTGTGCCAGCCAGGAAGAATTAAGGTAATTGGGAGGCGATTCTTATAAATTTCAACAAAAATCTTATAGAAATCTACACTATCATTCATAGATCTTGGGAAAATTAACAAATTTCCTGCTATTCAAACTTTGGCCGTAATACCATAATACCCGTAACATCAACTCAGCCCCTTCTCCTCTCTATGCCAGAGAAAACGGATGACCAACCTACATATTCAAAAGGGAAACTATTCTATTATCTGTATGTCATTCATATTAAAACATCCTGATACTTGCTCATTGTATTATTATTACTATTGTAGGAGAGAGAGAGAGAGAGAGAGAGAGAGAGAGAGAGAGAGAGAGAGAGAGAGAGAGAGAGAGAGAGAGAGAGAGAGAGAGAGAGAGAGAGAGAGAGAGAAATCATTATTCCTGTACATTTTAGTGAGGCTAGCCTTAGGCATCTATCCTCCAACGTTAGAAAAAAAAAAGTATTTTCCCTTATAGTACACTAAGAGAGATACCCGGTGGTGCCCGAGTCTCATCCCCCCCATCTCCCACTTGTCCCCCCCCCCATCCCCTTCGTCCTCCCCCTCTTTCCTACCCCCCCATCCCCTTCGTCCTCCCCCTCTTTCCTACCCCCCCATCCCCTCCAAGATCCCCTTCCCCCCCCCCCCTCCTTTCTCTCCCTAGAACAACGTATGGCAAGAGACTCACTTTCAACAAATGTTGAAAATGTTCTCAAGAATAAATCTGAGTTAATCTGGAGATAAGAACATTGAAGTATTTGACTTAAGTCTTTCTTAATGATAAAGTTCGCTTGTCAATTGGAGAATAATATATATCCAGCGGGGCTCTCCGTGGCAGAGTGGGCGCGGTCGCTTTTGTAACGGTATGTCTTTTACGTGCTTGTCTTCAGGCAAGGAAGGTTTACCTGGGGTATACCTGGAGTATACCTGGAGTGTACCTGGAGTGTACCTGGGGTATACCTGGAGAATACCAGTAGTATACCTAGAGTATACCTGGAGTGTACCTGGGGTATACCTGGAGAATACCAGTAGTATACCTAGAGTATACCTGGAGTGGGTTCAGGGAGTTCTTCACTTCCCCATAACCGTCCTAGTGGCCATTATTATTAGAAGAAAAAACTAGCCAAATTCTTAATTTAAAAATCAAAACGAGCTAAAAATAAATTTTTCTGATTTTTTTTTTTTTTGTATTATTATACATATACCGAGACGATGTTTTAAGTCCAACTATTTATCCCAACCAAAACCTATTCTAACCAAAACCTAAATGAACCACAAACTAGCCTAGCCTAACCAAAATCTAGCCTAACCTAATCAGAATCTAGCCTAACTTAACCACAATCTAGCCTAACCTAACCACAATCTAGCCTAACCTAACCAAAATCTAGCCTAACCTAACCACAATCTAACCTAACTTAACCACAATCCAATAGGCTCAGGAATGTGTACACCAGATGAATGGATGACTGAGAGGCAGGACCAAGGAGCCGAAGCTCAACCCCCGCTGCAAGCACAACTGGGTGAGTACAGCTTAACCTAACCATAGCCTATAATTATCCTGTTATAGACTAACCATAAACTACCCAAACTTAACCATAACATAGCTGATTATAACCTAATCATAACCTATCCTAATCTAACCATAAAATAGGAGGATACGAGAGGATAGGTTAGCTTAATAATAATCAATCTTAACTTAATTTGTTGACCAGACCACACACTAGAAGGTGAAGGGACGACGACGTTTCGGTCCGTCCTGGACCATTCTCAAGTCGATTGTCTTAACTTAATTTGACCTAACCATACAAACATTTACCATAACCTGAGCTAACCATAACCCTAAGTTAACCACAACCCAACTAACCATAACCTAACCACAACCTATCCTACCCAAAATTAACGTACTTTAACCTCAGCCAACATGATGCATTAGTTCCGAAAATGAAGGCAATTATGTTTGCTAGGTAAAGAGATTAGTTTTATCCTAACAAGTATACACTCACCTAAGACTATATACCTCCTGGTTCCGTGACTCAATATCCCGCGGCCCTCTCTCTCGCCAGGGCTGGTGGTTGATGATCTGATCAACCAGGCTATTGGATGCCGCTTCAGGTAATCTGACGTGGCGAATAACCCCCCTGTTGGATAACCAGGGCACTCATTATATCAAAAAAAAAAATCGCAGCAAACCTAGCCCAATAAGTTTATTTATTATAAATTATTCTAATTTAACAATTATATATATATATATATATATATATATATATATATATATATATATATATATATATATATATATATATATATATATATTAGTGGTGCCCAACCAGGATATTGCGGTTAACCCGCCAACACTCTGGTCTAACACTTGCCCAATAACGACAAGGAAGGTTGAATAGACAAATAAACTTGATCAAGCTAAAACTGCAAGAATCATCAAATCCTTGAGGGACAAGAGGGAGCAAAAGGCCATCTGTGAAATCGAGAGGAATCCCAAATACTTATATTTTATAATCGAGAAGCAAAGCTACATCAGTTATTGGGACCTTGTGTATGGGAGATGTGTATGGGAGTGGCCCTTGTGTATGGGAGATCGAACTTACACAGATGACAGGAAAGAAATCAGTGAAATATTGAGGATACAATGTAACTGTTTTCACTGAATCCTTGAACACACTGAAGATCAATCATGCAAACAATTCTTAATATGATACAAACGTCGAATTAATCACCAGATATTTTAATGCTGGAATCATCTCAATAAACTATCTAAATTATTGGGAAGATTTAAAACATCTCAAACTGTATTCTCTTAAGAGAATACAAGAAATGGCTCCAAATCTGCACAGGAAAATAATCATACACCGAATCCGCTGCTAAAATGCAGATAGTAGATACTCTACTATCTACTCAATAGATACTCTGAGAGACAATTCTATCAACATCAAAGGTCTAGGACCTATCAAAACTCCCCCTCGACACATATAGAGGCATGACAAGCCGAGCTCTCCTGGTGTTCAAGATCAATGGATTAACCCCCCTCCAAAGCATACTAGATCAACCAGGCTGTAATTCATTTATAAACCGAGAGCAGCTGCGTCTAACAGCCTGGTTGACCTGACTAACTACCAGGAGGTCTGGTTAGAGACCGGGCAGCACGGACATTGATTCCCAGAACCAACATGAGGTAATGAAAAGGTCAGCAGATACATATAGTTTTAAAAACGTGCGCACACACCTACACACAACCGCACACACACGCACGCACACACACACACACACACACACACCCACAACCACACGCACACACACACCCCCCCCCAAGAACACACAAGCCCCCAGAAAAACAATATGTTTCTAATATGAACCTTTCACTCAGCACAGTAATTTCTGCTTCCCCAGAGGCCTGTGGCTAGCAGCTTCTGTTGGCGGCAACTCAGACCATTAGCATAACCAAGCCAAAAGCAGTCAATGTATGCAAGACTGCATTTTATATTATTGGACGATGCATAAAACATATTTTCACCAAATACACAAACTATATATATATATATATATATATATATATATATATATATATATATATATATATATATATATATATATATATATATATATATATATATATATATATATATGGCTCCATTGTCTCTGCTAGAAAGTTCAGCTTCCAGCATTAGCTGAAGAAAATACCTGCCTCAGCCAGCAGACAGGAGGGACAGACTCGTGCCTCAGCCAGCACACAGGAGGGACAAACTCCTGCCTCAGCCAGCAGACAGGAGGGACAGACACCTGCCTCAGCCAGCAGACAGGAGGGACAGACTCCTGCCTCAGCCAGCAGACAGGAGGGACAGACTCCTGCCTCAGACAGGAGGGACAGACGCCTGCCTCAGACAGCAGACAGGAGGGACAGACTCCTGCCTCAGCCAGCAGACAGGTGGGACAGACTCCTGACTCAGCCAGCAGACAGGAGGTACAGACTCCTGCCTCAAGGTTACTGAGTGGTCGGCCTCCTGAGGTACCTCATCACCCACACGGCAGTTCATGACTCCTCTAATCATGCACGCCTGACAGCTCCTGAAACTATCCCGGCGAGTTGCCATGCGTGTCCTCTCCCAACCCTGCTGTCTTGCTGTCCCAAGTCTCTATATACACCCTGTCTCTTCGGGGACAGGGTGTATATATACCCCTGTCCCCTATATATATAGGAGTGTCCCCTATATACATATAGGGGTGATTATACCCCTGTCCAGGGGTATAATCACCCCCCGTCTCATTACATCCTCTCCAGGGCTCATTAGGAAAGGAAAGATGCACATTCAAAGTGTCAATTTAACTTTAGGGGTTATTTTCAATTACGGGCTCACCATAGCCCGTGCTACTTGGAACTTTTTTTTTTCCAGGTAGCGAATCTTTAACAACAACTTTCGGGAGTCAACTTTTTTTTTACAAGTGTAGAATGTATGAAATAAATAATAAGATTCGTCGTAGTATCATTGACTAACCTGACTGACTAGGTTATGATTGGGGGTCTGACAGCTGAGTGGGCAGCGCTTAGGGTTCGTAGTCCTGAGGTTCCAGGTTTGATCCAGAGTTTCTTTCACTCTGATGTACCTGTTATCTAGCAGTAAATAGGTACCTGGGAGTTAGACAGCTGCCACGGGGAGCTTCCTGGGGGGGGGGGGTGTAACAAAAAGGAGGTCTGATCGAGGACCGGGCCGCTCAAGGAATCTGTACACCAGTTGATTGACAGTTGAGAAGCGGAACCAAAGAGTCAGAGCTCAACCCCCGCAAGCACAACTAGGTGACCACACACACACACAGAGGCACATGCGCGCAGTGTGTGTACTCACCTATTTGTGCTTGCGGGGGTTGAGCTCTGGCTCTCTGGCCCCGCCTCTCAACCGTCAATCAAAAGGTGTACAAATTCCTGAGCCAACTGGGCTCTATCATATCTACATTTGAATCTACGTACGTGTGTGTGTGTGTTTGTGTGTGTGTGTGTGTGTGTGTGTGTGTGTGTGTGTGTGTGTGTGTGTGTGTGTGTGTGTGTGTGTGTGTGTGTGTGTGTGTGCGTGCGTATGTGTGTGTGTGTGCGTGCGTATGTGTGTGTGTGTGCGTGCGTATGTGTGTGTGTGTGTGTGTGTGTGTGTGTGTGTGTGTGTGTGTGTGTGCGTGCGTGCGTGCGTGCGTGCGTGCGTGTGAACATTATAATTTTTTACGCGTGCATTTTTGCGTCACTTGAGGCAAGTGACTAAGGCTTCAGGGTTCTGATCTTGAGTAATGGAGAAACACGTGAAAACTTGACATTTATTTAATTTCCACCTTGCAACAGGTCACACAAGGCATGCAACACCATGCAGTAAATCAACAACATTTTGTTTTCAAGAAAACATATTGACCACCAAGGAGATTCCTGAACCCAAAATATCGCAACGGTTTCATGAATCAAAATTTTCTTTTTTAATTAGTTGAAAAGGAGAGAGTGAGAGATCTTTAGGTACTCAAAAATAAATGACTTATTCATAAATGGTTGTACATTTAATCCCGAAATGTATAACAAAAAAGATGTTGGTTATATGTCTTCCACGCCATCTGCAATCCCTCATTGGGAGGCCATTCAACATTGCAGGTCTCCGTCATCTTGCAGGAGGCTTGGTCGAGTGCGTGCAGAAACCTTTACATCTTTCGCACTTCCACATGGTCGACAAAATCCGCGTGACACGAGGCTTTATAACCTCCGGCTTTTATGGAAGGTGTTTATACAGGGTTTCCTCCGGCTTTTGTTGAAGGTGTTTTAACAGGTTTCCTGTTGCTTTTCAGGTGTTTTATCCCAGTAGAGATGAAGACCGTCCTGAGCCATCGCTATAGCAACAAGAGATGCTGATGCAGGTCACCTGTATTACTGCACTTTTGCAATATTAGTTTTGTAAACTGGTTCTGCTTGATATTATAGCGTTATGAAATGGACCTGTGACCTGGGCCTGTGACCTGACCTGTGACCTGGACCTGTGACCTGGGGCTGTGACCTGGGCCTGTGACCTGGACCTGTGACCTGGGGCTGTGACCTGGGCCTGTGACCTGGGCCTGTGACCTGGGCCTGTGACCTGGGCCTGTGACCTGGGCCTGTGACCTGGGCCTGTGACCTGGGCCTGTGACCTGGGCCTGTGACCTGACCTGTGACCTTGACCTGTGACCTGACTTTTCACTTGACGTTGCCTGGGTCTGTCTGCCTGTCTATCTGTTCTCCCATTAATCTATCCAACCATCTATTTGTTCATTTATCTATCCATCTACCCGTCTATCCATCCACATATTCACATCTATCTACTGATCCATTCATATCCGTCTAGCGAAACATGTATTTATCCATCCATTTATCTACCCACCTGTCTATCCATTTATCTATTTATTTATCTATCCATCTATCTTCTGCCTCTCTCTCTCCCAGTCTCTGTCTCTTTTAGTGTCGTTGTCTGCATCTCTCTCTCTCTCTCTCTCTCTCTCTCTCTCTCTCTCTCTCTCTCTCTCTCTCTCTCTCTCTCTATCTCAGTCGGTCTGTCTCATTCTGTCTCTGGCCGACTCTCTTTTATTAAAAAATAAGGTGCAAATTAAAAAAGGGGCTTATTAAAAAAGTGGTGCAAAATAATGCTGAAAAGCATAGTTATCCCTTTACTCTTTTTAGTCAATAGAGAACAGGAAAATTTGTTAAATTTCCCGACATCGGTGGAAATTGATGTATATTACTATATGAAATTCGTTTTTGAATAGCTAGTTTTTGTTTTTAATATTTAGTTGTGTAGCCCTAAGCTGGCGCGCTGTTCCACTTTTAAATTCTGGCCACCCTATGTTCATCCCATACCTCAGACCCTTCCCCCTGCTAATTTGAGTAAAGCTAGACGCAAGCGTCTGGTCTCTTAACTTTTAACAGACAGACACTTTTAATACTTTTATAGTATAGTTACAATGATCAATATATAGCTACAAAAATTGCTGAAAAGAGACTGAAATTAAATGTTGAACTTTCTTATTAAAAGCACTGATTGTTAGATGTCTCGAGGTATCGTGAGCAGTGATTGTTAAACGTCTTAAGGTATGTCTTAGTTATACACGGAAATTTTCCTTGGCCCGAGGGCACCCCTTGAAGGCACTAGTGGTAGTGGTAAAGTGATTGTCTTCGTGTCTCTCTCTCTCTCTCTCTCTCTCTCTCTCTCTCTCTCTCCCTCTCTCTCTCCCAAAACTCTAACAAGAAAATGGGTGCTCATTGAAGGAAGTGTTCTCGCAAAAGAATATACATATTTATTTAAAGTAGGGTCTACGTAAGGATTTACTCATATTCTCAAGACGGTGATTTTTAAAACCACCAACATTTTCGGCATTTGGAGAACCCTCCCGTTAGTCTGACCATCCTTTCTCTTGTCAGGAGTTCCCAAGGCTGACATTTGGGCCTCGAACTGATTATACACGAAGTTTCGAATTCATAAAATGAAGAATGTGAGTTCCACGTGTCCTACACACTCGACGGAACCAACTAACTCCTTGTGTTCACCAACGTCTCAAGTGATTAAGATTGCTTTCTGAAGAATGGTCCTCCATTATGCATTGAGATCCCCACAGACCTCTTCTTCCCTCTCAGATTTCCCTTCCCTATTCCCCCTTTTCCCTGCCACTTTTCTAACCCATTTCCCCCCTTGTCACCCTATCGACCTACCACCCCCCCATCTTCAGTCCCTTCCCCCCTTCAGATTATAACAAAATACTGAAAAACTCTATGGAAATCACACCAACTATGTCACCCTTGACTCCGTGAACGTCGGATGGGAAAGGTCTGTAAATATTTCTTAAAAGTATTCAACTTAGGCCGACTGCAGGTCGGCGTTCAATCCCCGACCGTCCAAGTGGTTGGGCACCATTCCTCTCCCCCAACCAATCCCTAATTTCTTATCCTGACCCTTTCCAAATGCTATATGGTCTAATGTCTTGGCGCTTTTCCCCCCTGATAGTTCTCTCTCTCCTGCCAGCCTACGTCCGTCCGGTACCCGAGACCATTCCCCTTGCAAAATTGGGTGTGGCTAGCCGCAGGCGTCTGAAGCTAGCCACACTGCACCTTCGGACAGTCAGGCAAACATTATCCAAACACACAAAAAAATTTGTAGGCTAGGCGAGTTTTTTGGGTAAGTGCTTAACGACCTTTAATGCTCAGTACATGCTCACTTTATGCTCAGTTAATGTTCAGTCTATGCTCAATTTATGCTCAGTTAATGTTCAGTTTATGCTCAATTTATGCTCAGTTAATGTTCAGTTGATGCTCAATTTATGCTCAGTACATTCTCAGCTTTATGCTCCTATTATGAAGTATCGATGAATGGATAATATATCCCAGAAATGTGTGCCAAAAAATAATCTGTTTTTCATAGCATATATAAATAAATATATATATATATATATATATATATATATATATATATATATATATATATATATATATATATATATATATATATATATATATATAACATCTGCAAGGAGACAAAAACTGGAATTCATTTATAAGTCGTAAATAATGCTTCCAGATTAAATAATGTTTAATATTAAGCATATATCATATAAATTATAAATGTGAGTGTGATACAACGCTTAAAGGTCAAATGCAATCAAATAATATATATTAAACTGCAAGATAATGCAATTGAGATTTTCTAACAACGTCCCTTTTCTTTCTGTGCTGTGTCAGAATTTTCAGTGTTGAGTGTGTGTGTGTGTGTGTGTGTGTGTGTGTTGGGGGGGGGGGAAGGGGTATTCAACCACACTACATATGTGTATGAGGGGGGAGGGGGTAATACAATCCCCATATGTAAAGATTGAATAAATTCCCTCATGTGCATATGATGGCTGATTTAATATATGTGTATGTGGAGGTTGATTCAACCCTCTATATATGTATGTGGCTCTCGATTCAATCTTCTAGTATGTATGTGGGGGGAATGATTCAACCCACCTTACCTGCTACACATTAGGGGTCATTCCCCGGACACATAAAGTGTCGTGGTGACACTTATCAACCATAACATATCAAAATTCATGGATTTCTTACTTTTGTTTAATTCCCTATTTTGATGAATTTATTTTTTCTTGAGTGTCAGAAATCTTTTCTTTATTTCAGAACTTTAAAAAAAAAGTGCTTAATTTTTTTTTAATAACCCAAGAACACTTGACATTTGACTTTTACCCCCTCAAGAATGCCCGGGGTGGACCGAGCTTCCTCTTGATCTCTCAGACTGTGACACTCCACCTACAGTTAATCCACTCCCCAGCACCCTAGGCAACAGCAGGAATCCGACTCTCTTTTTTTCGCATTAATTTCGTCAGGTGAAAAGTTCACCCAAACTCCTTAGCGGGATAGAAATTTGCAGAGAGGCAACATTATACAAATTTTCCTTAACAGGAAGGTAGTTCATCCCCCTCCTGAAATAGCTGTGAGGCGTGATAAGAATGACAGTTTAATTTTCAGAGGATGTAAATATTTAGTTCAACGTCTCCCTGAAGGTTCCTCGCATAATTAAAGCAACATTTCTGGTCTCAGAAATGTCTGCGAGTGGAAGAGAGGAATCTTCCGCGTTGTCAGAGCTGCGGAGTTTGATGTTCGTATATTTTTCTTCATCAAGTGTGCGTGTGCGTGTGCGTGTGTGTGTGTGTGTGTGTGTGTGTGTGTGTGTGTGTGTGTGTGTGTGTGTGTGTTATCTGCTGTTGCTGTGGGGAGTTGAGATGAGGGAGAGGTACAGGTGAAGGAAATGTTTGAGAAATGGGGAAAGTTTTAGAGTCTGATATTAGAGCAGGCGGGCTGTCCGCCTTGCTGGCACGCCCTCTGTGTCCAGCACTAACAATAGTGTTTACGGGGTAGTGATGTCTAGCCCAACCTGTCCTAATACAGCCTGTCCTTCTACAGCCTGTCCTCCTACAGCCTGGCCTCCTACAGCCTGTCCTTCTACAACCTGACCTCCTACAGCCTGTCCTTCTACAACCTGGCCTCCTACAGCCTGTCCTCCTACAGCCTGTCCTCCTGCAGCCTGTCCTTCTACAACCTGTCCTCCTGCAGCCTGTCCTCCTGCAGTATGTCCTTCTACAACCTGTCCTTCTACAACCTGTCCTTCTACAACCTGTCCTCCTACAGCCTGTCCTCCTTCAGCCTGTCCTCCTACAGCCTGTCCTCCTACAACCTGTCCTTCTACAACCTGTCCTTCTACAACCTGTCCTACAACCTGTCCTTCTACAACCTGTCCTCCTACAACCTGTCCTTCTACAACCTGTCCTTCTACAACCTGTCCTCCTACAGCCTGTCCTACAACCTGTCCTCCTACAGCCTGTCCTCCTACAACCTGTCCTCCTACAACCTGTCCTTCTACAATCTGTCCTCCTACAACCTGTCCTTCTACAATCTGTCCTCCTACAACCTGTCCTCCTACAGCCTGTCCTCCTACAGCCTGTCCTCCTACAACCTGTCCTCCTACAGCCTGTCCTCCTACAGCCTGTCCTCCTACAGCCTGTCCTACAACCTGTCCTCCTACAACCTGTCCTTCTACAGCCTGTCCTCCTACAGCCTGTCCTCCTACAACCTGTCCTCCTACAGCCTGTCCTCCTACAACCTGTCCTCCTACAACCTGTCCTCCTACAGCCTGTCCTCCTACAACCTGTCCTTCTACAACCTGTCCTCCTACAACCTGTCCTTTTACAACCTGTCCTCCTACAACCTGTCCTTCTACAGCCTGTCCTCCTACAGCCTGTCCTCCTACAACCTGTCCTCCTACAGCCTGTCCTCCTACAACTTGTCCTCCTACAACCTGTCCTCCTACAACCTGTCCTCCTACAGCCTGTCCTCCTACAACCTGTCCTCCTACAGCCTGTCCTCCTACAACCTGTCCTCCTACAACCTGTCCTCCTACAGCCTGTCCTCCTACAGCCTGTCCTTCTACAACCTGTCCTTCTACAACCTGTCCTCCTACAGCCTGTCCTCCTACAGCCTGTCCTCCTGCAGCCTGTCCTTCTACAACCTGTCCTCCTGCAGCCTGTCCTCCTGCAGTATGTCCTTCTACAACCTGTCCTTCTACAACCTGTCCTTCTACAACCTGTCCTCCTACAGCCTGTCCTCCTTCAGCCTGTCCTACAACCTGTCCTCCTACAGCCTGTCCTCCTACAACCTGTCCTTCTACAACCTGTCCTTCTACAACCTGTCCTACAACCTGTCCTTCTACAACCTGTCCTCCTACAACCTGTCCTTCTACAACCTGTCCTTCTACAACCTGTCCTCCTACAGCCTGTCCTCCTACAACCTGTCCTCCTACAACCTGTCCTTCTACAATCTGTCCTCCTACAACCTGTCCTTCTACAATCTGTCCTCCTACAACCTGTCCTCCTACAGCCTGTCCTCCTACAGCCTGTCCTCCTACAACCTGTCCTCCTACAGCCTGTCCTCCTACAGCCTGTCCTCCTACAACCTGTCCTCCTACAACCTGTCCTTCTACAGCCTGTCCTCCTACAGCCTGTCCTCCTACAACCTGTCCTCCTACAGCCTGTCCTCCTACAACCTGTCCTCCTACAACCTGTCCTCCTACAGCCTGTCCTCCTACAACCTGTCCTTCTACAGCCTGTCCTCCTACAACCTGTCCTTTTACAACCTGTCCTCCTACAACCTGTCCTTCTACAGCCTGTCCTCCTACAGCCTGTCCTCCTACAACCTGTCCTCCTACAGCCTGTCCTACAACTTGTCCTCCTACAACCTGTCCTCCTACAACCTGTCCTCCTACAGCCTGTCCTCCTACAACCTGTCCTCCTACAGCCTGTCCTCCTACAACCTGTCCTCCTACAGCCTGTCCTCCTACAGCCTGTCCTTCTACAACCTGTCCTTCTACAACCTGTCCTCCTACAGCCTGTCCTCCTACAACCTGTCCTACAACCTGTCCTCCTACAACTTGTCCTCCTACAGCCTGTCCTCCTACAGCCTGTCCTTCTACAACCTGTCCTCCTACAAAGACCGTTGCATATCGCTCGTATCCGTTACATAAGGCCAAAAATTGGTCGTACTAGAAAATGGAAGAGGCTGGCGAAAATAACGTTCTGTCCCGTTTTCTGTTTTGGGTCCTCTGGTAGGTTAGGAGAGACCACTTTAAATGGACCGTTTTCTTGACGTTGGGAAACTTTAGAAGGACGGACTGTTCTACGACCCGTCATCTATCCTAGTTGAACGTGTTACTGTACAATTGACCTATTCTGAGGTTCAAATTCCTTGCCAAATTTGGCCTGAACGATGTGGATGGAGGTGGCTTCCACCACCTATTCTTTCCGTGTCTTCCCCTTGTTTACCGTGATAATTATTACTACGCTCTCTCTCTTCGTTCTCTGTATTTACCACTCCGAAAAAGGTGAAACTGTTTTGCTTACCTAGAAAGCTGATCAGAATTACATTTCACCTTTGTAAATGCACTTTAATGACACTATGTAAAAGACACATCTAACACTTCATGTAGGGCATACGTAAATCTGTGTATCTATGTATTTACGTATGTAGGTTAGCTTAGCATTTTAAAAGCACCGAATCACCTTCTGTGGTTGATTGTTCAATAAACCCTTGAACTATATGTTTAACACATCTCTAACCCTGTCCATGGAGGACAGAAGAAAATGTATATATTCTGGTTAGCATTGTAAATGTGTGGCCACGTCTGTGGTAGAAAATAATAATAATAAAAAAAAAAAGTAAACTATTATAAGAGAACGGTTGTGTCTGTTCAAAATTGGAGGTCAGAGGCTCGGGGGTCAGGTGAGGTGAGGTCAAACCTAACCTGACCTTGCAGGTGGAATAGTCTGGGGTACGTGACGAACATAGGCTGATTAGGATCAGCTAAAGTTAAATTTTTATTCGATTTCCCTATCCGATTTTCACAAGTGTGAAATATATGGTGTGATTTCCGTAGAGTTTTGATGACTGTAATATTTCTTGAGAGACCCATACAGTTGTTTCAATGCATCTTAATAATAATTTTTTTTAGAGAAGGGGGAAGAGGGGGTAAGCAGGGAAGCAGAGGACGAAAAGGGGACGATGGGGTTAAAAGAAGAGAGGGGAAAAGAGGGAAGCACTGGAGACACAGATCCAGCCACACACCCTTTCCATATATATAATTAGAAATGTTCGAGGTTGGAATGGAGCAGGGGTGGGTAGGGAGATGGAAGAGGAGGTTGGGGAGAAGGGGGAGACGAGAGGGAAGAGGGGGGGAGAGGAAGGAGTGGGGTTCAGGGGGCAGGAACAGGGATGGAATGGGGGGCGTGGGAGAGACTATCCCTAGCACTGCTAGCGACCTCTCCTAATATATATATATATATATATATATATATATGTGTGTGTGTGTGTGTGTGTGTGTGTGTGTGTGTGTGTGTGTGTGTGTGTGTGTGTGTGTGTGTACATACCTAATTGTGCTTGCGGGGGTTGAGCTCTGGCCCTTTGGTTCCGACTCTCAACCGTCAATCAACAGGTGTTACGGTTCCTGAGCGAAAGCGTGTGTGTGTGTGTGTGTGTGTGTGTGTGTGTGTGTGTGTGTGTGTGTGTGTGTGTGTGTGTGTGTGGGTGTGAGCGTGTGTGTGGGTGTGTGTGTGTGTGTGTGTATGTGTGTGTGTGTGTGTGTGTGTGTGTGTGTGTGTGTGTGAGTGTGTGTGAGTGTGTGTGTGTGTGTGTGTGTGTGTGTGTGTGTGTGTGTGTGTGTGTGTGTGTGTGTGTGTGTGTGTGTGTGTGTGTGTGTGTGTGTGACCCGAAAGGACTATACAAAGCGACGAAACAACAGTGGACATCTTCAAGAAAAAACTAGATTATTTTCTCCAAGGAGTGCCAGACCAACCGGGCTGTGGCGGATATGTGGGCCTGCGGGCCGCTCCAAGCAACAGCCTGGTGGACCAAACTCTCACAAGTCAAGCCTGGCCTCTGGCCGGGCTTGGGGGAGTAGAAGAACTCCCAGAACCCCATCCAAGTATCAAGCAGGCTGGTGGAGCCATACAAAGCGATCTGGATCCACCTTTGTTAATGTCTGTGAGGGCGACTTTGTCCTATGCTTCACCTGTGAAGTCTCTGAGGGTACTCAAGGACTTTGATACCCTTGAGTATCCTTACTGTTCTCTCCGTGTATATTACGACTTACAGCTTGACATTTGGGGCGTCCATTTGGGAGACATTACGGCTGATTGCTTCATTTGTTGCTGGTGCAGTGTGATCTTATAATGGTCGGTTCTTGCTCCTGTTGGTGCGTTGTGACTCTGTAATTCCACTTGTAATTGCCAAATTCGTTACTAATTTTAGTTAGAATCCAATATCTACGGCAATAATTTTCCAACAATATGAAATCATAAAGGTAAGTTTTTTTAATGTATTTTTTTGATACTTTTGATACTTGTATGTTGGTAAAATAAGGAACTTTTGCCTTAAGTCTCATTTTTTTGAAGGTTTAGATTAGTCTTATCTTATCGGCCCTCCTGGGGCCAGATTCACGAAGCAGTTACGCAAGTACTTACGAACGTGTACATCTTTCCTCAATCTTTGACGGCTTTGGTAATATTTATTAAACAGTTTACAAGCATGAAAACTTGCCAATCAACTGTTGTTATTGTTATAAACAGTCTCCTGGTGCTTCGGAGCTCATTAACTGTTTAATAATTGTAAACAAAGCCGCCAAAGATTGAGAAAAGATATACAGGTTCGTAAGTGCTTGCGTAACTGCTTCGTGAATCTGGCCCCAGGTTCGTAAGTGCTTGCGTACCTGCTTCGTGAATCTGGCCCCAGGTTCGTAAGTGCTTGCGTAACTGCTTCGTGAATCTGGCCCCAGGTTCATAAGTGCTTGCGTAACTGCTTCGTGAATCTGGCCCAGGTTCATAAGTGCTTGCGTAACTGCTTCGTGAATCTGGCCCAGGTTCATAAGTGCTTGCGTAACTGCTTCGTGAATCTGGCCCCAGGTTCATAAGTGCTTGCGTAACTGCTTCGTGAATCTGGCCCAGGTTCATAAGTGCTTGCGTAACTGCTTCGTGAATCTGGCCCCAGGTTCATAAGTGCTTGCGTAACTGCTTCGTGAATCTGGCCCCAGGTTCATAAGTGCTTGCGTAACTGCTTCGTGAATCTGGCCCCAGGTTCATAAGTGCTTGCGTAACTGCTTCGTGAATCTGGCCCCAGGTTCGTAAGTGCTTGCGTAACTGCTTCGTGAATCTGGCCCCAGGTTCATAAGTGCTTGCGTAACTGCTTCGTGAATCTGGCCCCAGGTTCGTAAGTGCTTGCGTAACTGCTTCGTGAATCTGGCCCCAGGTTCGTAAGTGCTTGCGTAACTGCTTCGTGAATCTGGCCCCAGGTTCGTACGTGCTTGCGTAACTGCTTCGTGAATCTGGCCCCAGGTTCATAAGTGCTTGCGTAACTGCTTCGTGAATCTGGCCCCAGGTTCGTACGTGCTTGCGTAACTGCTTCGTGAATCTGGCCCCAGGTTAATAAGTGCTTGCGTAACTGCTTCGTGAATCTGGCCCCAGGTTAATAAGTGCTTGCGTAACTGCTTCGTGAATCTGGCCCCCTAGGTGAGGTGTTTTGGAACTAATGCTTTCATCAGTTCTTTGGAGATGATTTAGAAAACAATCAGGAAATATAGACTTGATGAATCCAATCAGACTGCCATAAGAGCACCCAATCAGACTGCCATAAGAGCACCCAATCAGACTGCCATAAGAGCACCCAATCAGACTGCCATAAGAGCACCCAATCAGACTGCCATAAGAGCACCCAATCAGACTGCCATAAGAGCACCCAATCAGACTGCCATAAGAGCACCCAATCAGACTGCCATAAGAGCACCCAATCAGTTGATGAGGCAAGCAAGGCAACATACTAACATCATCACGCCTAACGCAACATAATTCTCTAAACTCATCATCAGAACTCCTCATAGCGGAGATGAAGGATCTGTGACCTAGCAGGATGACTGGGATCATCGCTAGACCATGGTCCACACTTAGTCTATCACTTATCCCTTGACCGGAGAAGCAACTTTAGCAGTCAATCTCGCGCCGGGTATCGATCCCAAGGCTGAAAGGTGGTGCTCGAAGCGGGGTAAAAATCAATCAATTAGGTTGAGTTGACGAATAATACAATGAGTAGAGCTTGTGCGTGCGTTCGTGCGTGCGTGCGTGCGTGCGTGTTTGTGTTTTTTTGGGGGGAGGGGGAGTAAAGAGGAAGGAGAGGCATGAGTGAAGGGAAGTTTAGAAGTGGGAAATACAGTGAGAGTTATGAAAGCAGGCGGGCTGTCCGCCTTGCTGACACGACCCCATCAGACCAATGTCATCAGGTGATGCTGATCTCTCACACACACACACACACACACACACACACACGCGCAGGACTCGTAATTCTGTGGCGCGGGTTCGATTCCCGCACGAGGCAGAAACAAATGGGCAAAGTTTCTTTCACCCTAAGTGCCCCTGTTACCTAGCAGTAAATAGGTACCTGGGAGTTAGTCAGCTGTCACGGGCTGCTTCCTGGTGTGTGTGTGTGTGTGTGTGTGGTGTGGGGAAAAAAAAAGTAGTTAGTAAACAGTTGATTGACAGTTGAGAGGCGGGCCGAAAGAGCAAAAAGCTCAACCCCCCGCAAACACAACTAGTAAACACACACACACACACACACACACACACACACACACACACACACACACACACACACACACACATACACACACACACATACACACACACACACACACATACACACACACACACACACACATACACACACACACACACACACATACACACACACACACACACACACACACACATACACACACACATACACACACACATACACACACACACACACACACATACACACACACACACACACATACACACACACATACACACACACACACACACACATACACACACACACACACACACACACACACACACATACACACACACATACACACACACACACACACACACACATACACACACACACACATACACACACACATACACACACACACACACACACATACACACACACACACACACACACACACACACACACATACACACACACATACACACACACACACACACACATACACACACACACACACACACACACATACACTCACACATACACACACACACACACACACATACACACACACACACACACATACACACACACAGTGTCAGAGTAGTTAGCAAATGGAATGCATTAGGAAGTGATGTGGTGGAGGCTGACTCCATTCACAGTTTCAAATGTAGATATGATAGAGCCCAATAGGCTCAGGAATCTGTACACCAGTTGATTGACGGTTGAGAGGCGGGACCAAAGAGCCAGAGCTCAACCCCCGCAAGCACAATTAGGTGAGTACAATTAGGTGAGTACACACACACACACACACACACACACACACACACACACACACACATACACACCTAGAGTGCCTCCTTTTCCATTCCATTCCTTACCCTTCCCCTCTTTGTTTTACACGCGAACCGCAAATAATCTGTGTCTATTACTGCGAGCCGAGTGGGGCCGGGGTGATGGGGACATTTGGTTGATGGTTTGGGTGGGAGGGGGGGGGAGGGTGTTTGGTCATTTGAAGGGGCTGGTGATGGCGTTTGATGGAAGGAATGGAGTATCTGGTTGATGGTAGGGTTGTTGTTGTTAAA
>NC_091235.1:22706372-22718872 GCF_040958095.1 Procambarus clarkii | reverse complement strand
ACAAGAATGTAACAACTCTTGTATATATCTCAAAAAAAAAAAAAAAAAAAAAAAAAAAAAAAAAAATATATATATATTGTGACGATAATCTCCTTCAAGAGATTGAGCCTGCTCTTCCCTCCATAATTACGTCTTCACAATTATATAAAAAGACTATGGAAGAAATGTCCAACAACGACAACAACACCAGCAAGGCTTGCCAGGGTGAGCAAAACGTATGCAGCCAGCCACCTGTTCGAACTCCAACCACCAAACTACCCGTTGATCGCTACGACTCCGCTGATTGGTCGCCGGTCTGGCTGCACCTGCACTCGCCCCCCAATACTACCTGATGTCTGGGGTCGCCCCAACATCAGTCCTCAGAATGTTCAGTGCTTTCGTGGCCATCACACCTCCCAGCTAGACGTTAGCGTGTACTGAGAGAGGTGGTGGCTTTAAGCCAATATTCCAGCACCTCCCACTTAACTTTTGTTGCACTTCTTGTTATTTTGCCTTAACGTAACTTTTCATTGTGTCATTTAAGTATTCTTATTATTTTGATTGATTGATTTTATTATAAGAATTTGTTTGTGCATTATTTTCATGTTTTGATTTATTTAACGTAATTAAAATTTCATTGTTAAAGTTTACTTGTGTTTTGTGTGTCTTCTCCTTACCTTACCACAGACGAAGTTCCAGTTTTTCTATTTTTTTTTATAACTATGTGACGAGGCCATACCCCTAGCCTTAAACAGCCGAACACCAACGCGTTACCGTCACAAGTTATATGGGGGCCTGTCCTAGGAGCTTCACTCAGGTACTGGTGCCAAGTGGTAATTTATGGTAAGCGTATTTAACTTTGTTAACGTAGCTTTACTATTTTTCATTCAATTTCATTTTTTATAAGGTGCGGAGTATTGTGCATTACGAGAGTAACATATAGTGAAGGTGAGACAACTTTGGATTACGTGGTGACTGTAGGCCTCAGTCATACTCTTAATTGGTCATCTCTCCCTCCTTGTTATTACTCGTATTTACCATCTATGTCCCTTGAATATTTCTCATTCTGACAGATCATCATATTGGTACCCTGGTACTGTGGTCTGCCCCGGGTCAAGAGTACCCAATCTTCTGCAATCTGACTGTAGGAGGACAAAGAGGGCCATAGTTCCTCTAGCTCGAACTTTAGTTGCTGAATTGGGACCTCAGCAGCAGTTCTCGTCACCAGTTGACACCTCGCACCCCTACACGTCAGTCAGAGATGATGATACATACAACGGTAGGGAATTAGCTTATTTTTTCAGAGCACAAAAGTTCGCTAATTCTGTAAGTATCATATTAAATTCAGTGGGAAAAACTTGCTTTATGTCCTATAGAGACTTGGCAAGGTATGCCTACATCCTTGGACTACCAATTTTACTTTTGAAGCATTTAACTGTTTCATTTGTTTTCGAAACTTTGTTTCATTTGTTAGTAGGATTTTCTTGCCCTTATTCTCTTACATGAGTACCGGGTACAAGATTTCCTGCGCCCTTGATTTAATTTAATCATTTAATATCTTTCACTTAACGTTAATTGTTAAAGATCACACAGGATAGGTACCAGTTGCCACGTTGTCCTGTTTCTGACATTTCATTATTGAACATTCGTGTACCTTTATTTGCTAATTTCACCATGTTTCGTCTCCAAACTTTCCGTGCAAATCCAGCAGGTGAAATAGGGACTTTAAGTCGTGCCAAGAGGACTGAATTACAAACTCTTGCACATGAGTATCAACTAGAAGTTCCCTATCAAGCCAACAAAAATGACCTACACAACCTGTTGCTGGATTACTATTTAGAGCAAGGTAAGATAGACTCTGAAACTCATGAAACTTACTATATTGCAGATAAAACTGATTTGGCAACGCTGAAACTCAAACTAGAGCTGGCCAAGATTGAACGTGAGCAGCAAAGGGAAGCCCTCGAACAACAAGAACGAGCTGCTGCCATACGAAGAGAAGAACAAGAACGCGAAGCTGCTTTGAGGAGAGACGAACAAGAACGCGAAGCTGCTTTGAGGAGGGAAGAACAAGAACGAGAAATCACCCTCAGAGAACGTGAAGCTGCTTTGAGGAGAGAAGAACACGAACGCGAGGTCGCATTACTCCGTGAACGTGAAAGAGTACAGCTTGAAACCAAACAACGCGAGTTGGAAATACAACGCGAACATGACAAGCAACAAGCGACTCTGGCTCTAGAGTGTCGTCAACGCGAAATCTCCTTGGAAACTTCACACTTCACCCAACGCCAGCAAGCTACTGCCAATCTTCCCGTCAGTTTTAATATATCACATGCAAGTAAGTTAATGCCATCCTTTGTAGAAGCAGAAGTTGATGTTTTTTTCACCACCTTTGAAACCCTTGCTAATCAACTCAGTTGGCCTGTCAACCAATGGGCCACACTTCTCAGAGTCCATCTTACAGGTAGAGCTGCAGTCACACTCAGTACTTTGGCGTCTGAGAATGACTACTACACTCTGAAACAAGCAGTGTTGGACGCCTACCTCCTCTCTACTGAAAGTTATAGAAGGAAATTCCGTGACCACCTGAAGGCAAGTACCACTACCTTCCTCGAGTTTGCTAACACGAAACGGAGGTATTTCATGAAATGGCTGGAAGCAGCACATGTCTCTACTTTTGCAGAACTCGTCAACCTGATGCTTGTTGAAGAATTCTTGAGACGTGTGCCACCTCCTGTCCGTCTCTACTTAGCAGATAAAGAAGAAACTGACTACCTGAAGTGTGCTAAGTCGGCTGACACTTACAGCCTCATCCACCGGCTGACACCTGAACCATCCTCCAGTAAGAAGTCGTGGTACAGTTACGAGAAGGTGAGCCCCGATCAAGCTGGTTCACAACTGTACTGCAAGTATTGTAGACTCTATGGACATACCATAGACAAGTGTGGTAAGTCTCAATACAAGGGAACCACTGACCAACAACGACCCAAACCAACTCCTCCTAAGTCCGGTAAGCCTGTGATGAATGTTGGTGTTGATGTTAATGATCTTTCTCTTTTCAGTAACCACCTGTATACTGGAACTGTCTCTGCCAACGGTTCAAATCCGGAGGGACGTTTCAAATTGAAGATCTTGAGGGACACAGCGGCTCTACAATCGATCATCTTGAAGTCGGCTGTGCCCAACATAGTCTACACCGGGGAAACAGTCTTCATCACTGACCTCACTGCTACCACTCCATACCCTCTCGCCAGAGTCCACCTGGATTGTCCCTACGTGAACGGGGAAGTCCAAGTCGCCGTCAGGGAAAAGCCTTTTCCCATGCCTGGAGTGCAACTTCTCCTAGGCAACGACTTGGCAGAAGACCTGCAACCGACCAACCTGATCGTCATGGACAAACCCCAGGTGTGTAACTCTGTGCCAATAAATCCTATTCTTGAGTATGTTCCAGCAGAGGTTCAAGAGAGTGATGAAGTTTCTCCTCCGGTTCTCGTGACCACCCGTGCACAAGCCGCACGTCCACAGCCAGCTGACTCTACTGCTACCGCTGTCCCTCAAGACCCTCAGAAACTACCCCCGCATCTGACCAAGTTGGAGTTCCGTAAGTTGCAGAGGGAAGATCTTACTTTAACACCATTGTTTTTCCAGGCTGAGACTCAACCCGACAGTATTCCTGGGTTCTTCCTAGAGAACGACTTGCTCTACCGCAGATATAGACCCAGTAAACTGAAGGAGGAGGACGATTGGGCCAACACCGAACAACTTGTGATTCCCACCAGCCTGCGGCCCACTATTCTACACCTGGCCCACGGAGCATTCTCCCACTACGGCTTCAACAAGACTTACCATGGGATTCGTCAAGACTACTACTGGCCAGGTATGGTAAATAACGTCAAACAGTACGTAAAACAGTGTCATACATGTCAGATGGCAGGCAAACCGAACGTCTCCATTCCCAGAGCACCACTGATTCCCATACAGGTGCCTGCGGAACCTTTCCACAGACTCATAATAGACTGTGTTGGTCCTTTACCTCGGACCAGTTCAGGTAACGCCTACATCCTAACCATCCTGTGTCCTACCACCAGATTTCCCATAGCAGTTCCAGTGAAGAACATCACGGCTGCTACGGTTATCAAACATCTATTGAAGATCTTCACTCAATACGGATTTCCCAGGGAGATTCAAAGTGACTGTGGCACCAACTTCACCAGTGATCTCTTCAAAAGGACACTGGAGGAGTTCAACATCAAACAGGTATTGTCCAGCCCCTATCATCCTGCTTCACAGGGTTCTCTTGAACGTAGTCATCAGACCATCAAAGCACTCTTGAAAAAGTTTTGTAGTGAAACCTCGAAGGATTGGGATAAGCAGATTGACCTTATAATGTGTATTTTCAGAAGTCTCCCCAATGAGTCCCTAGGAGTATCTCCTTATGAGATGCTCTACGGCCGTAAGTGCCGTACTCCCCTTAAGGCTTTCAAAGACTCTCTCAGAGATGCCACCTTCAGTGAGCATCAGAATGTGCCCCAGTTTCTTCAAAACCTTCAGCACATTCTAGAGAGAGTCCACCGCTTTGCCCATGATAATCTATTGAAAGCCCAGGTGAGAATGAAGACTCATTACGACCAGACCAGCAAAGTAAGAAAATTCAAGCCGGGAGACTTCGTCCTTGCCTATTTTCCTATCCCAGGTTCACCTTTACAAAACAAATTCTTAGGACCCTACTGCGTCAAAGAGTGCAGAAACAACAACACATACGTCATAGAGACTCCAGATAGGCGGCGGAAGACCCAGCTGTGCCACGTCAACCTCCTGAAGCAATATAATGGTACTCCTCCCACTGTCTTGATTAATTGTTCTACCTTCACAGAACCCTACATCCACAGTGAGACCATCCCGGCTTCTTCTCCCGAAAGCACTGACAAGGAGTCGGCGCTTTCTAATTCCAAAATCCTTAATGATCTTCCCAAATGCTTTCAGGATAATACTCGTGCTCCTATGCCCTCTTCTAATTCCACTCTCACCTCGTCAGATAAGCCCTACATCCTCCATGTCGACGCCAATGGTACCGACGATGGTGGTGTCGTGATGCAGCAACGAGGCGAGAAGAATACACCTGTCAGCGACTACTGCTACAAGGAACGACGGAACAATTGGCAAGGAGCTACTCTTCCTCATCCTGAAGCTTCAGCACTTCACTCCACACCTGAAAAGTGCTCGGTCCACCATCAATACGGACCACACCACCCTACACCTCCTGCAGCACGCCCACTTCTCATCTCAACGTCTTCTACTATGGGCTTGCTAACTGCAGAAATTCAACCTGGAGACACGCTATATCAAGAGTCTGACAACATCTTAGCCCATGATCTCTCCAGAGTTTATGAAGTAGAAGCAACTCCATCCATTACTCCACCACATAACGACGTACTTCTTCCAGAACCGCAGGCTTCGGGGGAGAGTTGTGACGATAATCTCCTTCAAGAGATTGAGCCTGCTCTTCCCTCCATAATTACGTCTTCACAATTATATAAAAAGACTATGGAAGAAATGTCCAACAACGACAACAACACCAGCAAGGCTTGCCAGGGTGAGCAAAACGTATGCAGCCAGCCACCTGTTCGAACTCCAACCACCAAACTACCCGTTGATCGCTACGACTCCGCTGATTGGTCGCCGGTCTGGCTGCACCTGCACTCGCCCCCCAATACTACCTGATGTCTGGGGTCGCCCCAACATCAGTCCTCAGAATGTTCAGTGCTTTCGTGGCCATCACACCTCCCAGCTAGACGTTAGCGTGTACTGAGAGAGGTGGTGGCTTTAAGCCAATATTCCAGCACCTCCCACTTAACTTTTGTTGCACTTCTTGTTATTTTGCCTTAACGTAACTTTTCATTGTGTCATTTAAGTATTCTTATTATTTTGATTGATTGATTTTATTATAAGAATTTGTTTGTGCATTATTTTCATGTTTTGATTTATTTAACGTAATTAAAATTTCATTGTTAAAGTTTACTTGTGTTTTGTGTGTCTTCTCCTTACCTTACCACAGACGAAGTTCCAGTTTTTCTATTTTTTTTTATAACTATGTGACGAGGCCATACCCCTAGCCTTAAACAGCCGAACACCAACGCGTTACCGTCACAATATATATATATATATATATATATATATATATATATATATATATATATATATATATAATATATATATATATATATATATTATATATATATATATATATATATATATATATATATATATATATATATATATATATGTATATATATATATATAGTGATGTTAACAGACTTCATACACAGATTCAAGTATAGAGATGACAGAACCGAAAGCATTCCAGAACTCATTCAAGAGTTGATTAAGCTTGAGAACCGGAGCCCCAAGACCTGGAGCTCAACCCCGGGAAGCACGCAGCAGGGCACAAACGACCCGTAATAACTCACAAAAAGCACCGAACATGAAAACAGAAGCAGTGAGAATAACAGAGCACCCAGGGCTCAAGAGGGAGGCGGACAACTACACAAGGAGAGAAGTGAATGGAGGAGTCAGACTAAACAAGAAAAAAGGGCAAAATTAAGAAGGCAGCAAAGATAACACGACGTGAGTTCTTACGGGCTCACCATATTCCGTGCTACTTGGAACTTCCTGTTCTGAGTAGCTGAATCTAAATTAATTATCAAAATAAGGCACCAAGCCGGGAAGATTATATAGCAAGCTGAAACTAAAACAATAACCTACAAGGAGAGAGGTGACGTTTTCAGCTAAAGCTTAAACGAACAAATCCACAAGGGCCGTGACGAGGATTCGAACTTACGTCCGAAAGGCTCCCTTAGGGATTTGAATTCATTTGATGCATCACGCTATTGTGATTTCTGTGTGGAACGCTTAAACGTCTCCCAGAGAAACTTAGGAGGTTCTCCAAGTTAGTGACTTGGGAGATCTCACACGCTGAACCTGGTCTTAGGCCTGGCTCGGAGAGTAGAACAACTCTTGAAACCCTCCATGGGTAAGATCCAGGTAAGTTGCAGGAGATGAGGTACACAAGCAACCTATATAATTAAACGGGAGACTTATGCAAATTCAAGAAGCGAGCATAAGTAAGTGAATGTGTAATGAACTGGAGGAGAAAATACGAAGCCAACACAGAGAGCAATAGGTGTGAACATTGCAATATAAAAATAATACAGAGGTGAATTGTACCGCTACTCAATGAAGATTTGTTCTAAAGAACAGCTGTTATTTTGTTCTTTTTTGTGGGCAGGTGGAGAGTCGTGCCAAGCCACGTGTAGACACACATCTGGTCTATCATAACAATAATAACAAACCAATAACAATAATCTGGTCTATCATAACAATAATAACAAATAATAACAATTATCTGGTCTATCATTAAAATAATAAAAAAAAAAATAACAATAATCTGGTCTATTATAAAAATAATAACAAAAAGACATTTCACGTCAAATAAAATCAAAATATTCAAGTCACGTTTTATTGTGGTTACTGCAGGTTTATACAACATGTTGTAGTGTGGTGGGATGTGGCTGGGTGCACGTGCACAACCACACACTCTCAATATACACAAAAATACTGCGTGATGGGGACAGGCACGCAGGATATCCGCTGATAGCAGCTCCCAGCGACTGTCTAGACAGCACCGAGCCGCGGCTCCTCTCTCTCTCTCTCTCTCTCTCACAAACTCACTTGAGTAACGTGAAATTACTCATGATGTTCACCGAGAACACATAAGTTCTCTTCATGTAGGTCGGCGTTCAATCCCCGAATGTCCATTAAGTGCTTGGGCTACCATGCCTTCCCTCCTCGTTCCATCCTAAATCCTTATCCTGACCCCTTGCAAGTGCTATATAGTCGTAATGGCTTGGCACTTTCCCCCTGATACTTCCCTTCCCTTAAAGTATCGAACGCGTTCTAAATCGTCTTTTGAGCTATAACTATTTTTATGATTCTCTTCTCCCATTTATCTTATTTTATTTCAATTTGTGTTAAAGAGTTAGTTTCATCCACTTCCACCCCTAACAGACTTTATTTAGAAGCTTTTAAAGAGGGAGTTTTATTTCTGATATCTCTGTGACTCAGATGTGGGTGTGTGTGTTTAATGCCCGGGTTCGATCCCGGGCGCCGGAGAGAAACGATGGGCAAAGTTTCTTTCACCTTGATACCCCTGTTACCTAGCAGTAAAATAGGTACCTGGGAGATAGTCAGCTGTCACAGGCTGCTTCCTGGGGGTATAGGCCTGGTTGAGGACTGGGCCGCGGGGACACTAAAGCCCCGAAATCATCTCAAGATAAGACGTATGCCATCTTGTTCTAACAGTCTTCACTCTGAATAACTTTCTCTAATATATTTCTCCGATATTAATTTCGCCTTGTACTGGTAGCTCAGGTATTCTTCTCACTCGTTGTATATCTTATGAGCGGTAGTAACATTGTTTTGCGCATTTATATGTGGCGGTTCGATGCCAGAGCTGCATACTCATTAGTGGGTCTCTCGTACGTTGTATATAGCGATCGAAAGCTCCTCCATCCAAATTACTGAAGTGTATAACCTGCCGACGTTACTTTGCTGTTTCTCTTCTACTTGTCGCGAGATTCATATTAATTTTCTTATCTTTACAACTTTCCATGTGATTTGGTAGTTAAAATCCAGTAGCCTATGTTGAGACCAGACCACTCTAGGGGTGTCTATACAGTCAAATGTTTGGTATACCACACTGATATATCAATATATATATGAAATATCAATATATCAATCTATCGCGACTCATCATCAGACCATATACTGTGGTGTGAATCTACTCATCAGTTTCGCACCATCACGAGACATTTATATCAATGAGCCAATTTCCTGTGCCAGGTCAGTGACATGTAATAATAACAGAATGGTGCCTTGTACCAGACCTGTGTGATGCTGGGACCTTTATCTCTCTCTCTCCCTCTCCAGTCATCATATCTCCCCCTTGCGCACCGACCCTCTCTTTCCCCTTCCCAAGAATTCCCTGGTTCATCTAAGTATTCTTAGTACTAAGTACTCTAAGAGCAGTTACACCTCCCTGTCGATGGCGAAGCCAACCCAAGTCAGGCTTCATTAAGAATAGGTAGCTCTAAGCATCATACTAATTACCATGGTATAGACAATTACGTAACTAAAGTAACAGAAACTATGAAAGTAACACCGCAGGCGTACTTTTGTTGACGTACAGGTATAAATAAAAACAAAACTGTGTTTGCATAGATTGAGTAGGAGCTTCTTGTTTGGAAAATTGTCAATGGTGGCTGAGCTGAGCCGGTGGCTGAGTGGATAGAACACTGGGCGCGTGATCCTATGGTCCCGGGTTCGATCCCGGGCGCCGGCGAGAAACAATGGGCAGAGTTTTTTTCTTCACCCTGATGCCCCTGTTACCTAGCAGTAAATAGGTACCTGGGAGTTAGTCAGCTGTCATGGGGCTGCTTCCTGGGAGTGGAGGCTTGGTCGAGGACTGGGCCGCGGGGACACTAAGCCCCGAAATCATCTCAAGATATGGTGATGACCAAATCACACTCATCAGAAGATGGAGAAACGACGACGTTTCGGTCCGTCTTGGACCATTCTCAAGACATACAACTTTATATTGGTCCAAAACGGACCGAAACGTGTCGTTTCTCCATCTTCTGATGAGTGTGGTTCGGGCATCATATCTTCAGCCACGTTATCGTGACGCAGCGTGAACATTGCCAATGGTGTTAATAGTGGTGGTGGTCGTAGATGTGTTGGTTTCAGAGGTGGTGGTGATGGTGGTGAGAGGCTGGAGGTGGCTTCCGTGACTTCTCTCCCTGCACTGAACCTGCTGACCAGCCATACAGGTTACAAGTAGTAGTACCCTTAGTAGTAGGGAGCCGGTCGGCCGAGCGGACAGCACGCGGGACTTGTGATCCTGTGGTCCTGGGTTCGATCCCAGGCGCCGGCGAGAAACAATGGGCAGAGTTTCTTTCACCCTATGCCCCTGTTACCTAGCAGTAAATTAGGTACCTGGGTGTTAGTCAGCTGTCACGGGCTGCTTCCTGGGGGTGGAGGCCTGGTCGAGGACCGGGCCGCGGGGACACTAAAAGCCCCGAAATCATTGCAAGATAACCTTGCAAGATAACCCTATATACAGCCAGGGGCGATATCAGGTCTGGTACCACAGCTGGTGTTGGGGCTATAGTACCTCCAGACGCTGTTTCACTGCTACCGCTCACGCGTACTACCACAGCCAAAATATCTCTGCTCAAATACATATACTTACATACTTATTAGCAAGTTTATCAGAATTGGAGTCCATTATCCTCAAAAATTCCCCACACATTGAGTTCGGGTATGCAAGGACGGCTATAATGTGTCTTTACCTCTTGACTATGTCACCTCACGTGGTTTCTGGTCGTCTGTTGTCCTCCCACGGGCGAGAAGTGGTGTTTTCAACGTGGTGTCTATCACTCTAGTGCTTCCCCCACTAACACTTTGTACACTGGCACCTCTTCTAGGGCTCCTTATGCGCATTCTCCATTATTTTCTAAGGCTGGTCACGCGGTCTCTTGCTGTTATTTATTTTGTTACTATCTATGCAGCAGCTTTAGTTTTTGATCTTTGCTTTTAGCCTCTCAGTGGGTGTCAAATTGTCTCTCTCCTTCACTTCTGAGTGTACTCGTACCTGGCTCTCTGTAGTGCTTCTATTGTTCTGTTATCTAGCTCCGTCCTTCATCTTTCCTCTACTGATGAGTTGGATGAGTTGTTCCGCTGATGAGCTGGATGAGATGTTCCGGTGATGAGTTGGATGAGATGTTCCGCTGATGAGTTGGATGAGATGTTCCGCTGATGAGTTGGATGAGATGTTCCGCTGATGAGTTGGATGAGATGTTCCGCTGATGAGTTGGATGAGTTGTTCCGCTGATGAGCTGGATGAGATATTCCGCTGATGAGTTGGATGAGATGTTCCGCTGATGAGTTGGATGAGATGTTCCGCTGATGAGCTGGATGAGATGTTCCGCTGATGAGTTGGATGAGATGTTCCGCTGATGAGTTGGATGAGATGTTCCGTGGCCTCTGAACACTTCCGTGAATATGATCCCCATTTGTTATCTTCACTATTCTAATTATCTTCTCAACTGCTCACCTTGTAAGTAGGTCATCAACTTCCTGTAGTCACCTCGCCTGTAATCTTACTCCTTCCTCAGCCTTTGTCTTGGCTACATCACCCTCCATCAATCAGCTTCACTATGTATTACAAAACGCCTTGATCGCTGGCTAGTGGCGTCTCAACAAGTGACTCATTTTGGGACTAAAACACTATTTCTAGTGTTGCTGGCGACTGTTCTCCCCCCTTACTCTTGCTGGCCATGGTGGCAGCGAGTGTGTGGTGGTAGTGGTGTAGGTCAAGAAGTCGTATCGATGACACCTGATACCTTAAGAGAGTTTGCATCTTCGCTCTCATCTTGATCTGATACCAAGTGGTGGAGGAGGAGAGAGAGAGAGAGAGAGAGAGAGAGAGAGAGAGAGAGAGAGAGAGAGAGAGAGAGAGAGAGAGAGAGAGAGAGAGAGAGAGAGAGAGAGAGAGACGTGCTGGAAGACAGCTCTCAAGTCTTGACCTAGTCTGATGTGACTGCTCACCACATCAGAGCCTTCGGAGATATTTTGGTCTCGTTGCATGTAAAAAGAGCCAATGTTCTCAAGACCCCCCCCCCCCCCTCCCTCCCAGTCCAGCTCCATGGACACGCCAGTAATTGGCAGCCACAACACAAGACGCTCAGCCATCAAAATCCTCGTGCTGGTCGTGCCTCTTCATCAGCAAACTTTCATTTCTCGGCTGAGACGCATTTGAAACCTATTCGATCAATTCGAATAATATGATTCTAGCTTAAAACAAAGTACATTCCTAATGTATACTAATAATAAGCTCAACAAATAAATGAGTTTCCAGGGTGATAAATGAACACAAGAATGAATGTGAATATTTAAAAAAGGCTAGACGGATGGATGACGGAATGGAAGCCGGGGACCAAGAGCTTGAAACTAAGAGTTTTGTAGTTCTAAACAGGTTACATTATGCAGTGCTGGAGTAACTTGGAAGCCACCGAGCAGCGGGAAATGAAAGGGGGAGAGTAGGGAAGATTAACTATGATAAAGAGAGGTAGAAAAAGAGGGTGGAAAAAGAGGGTGGAAAAAGGAGGGTGGGAAAAGGAGGGTGGGAAAAGGAGGGTGGGAAAAGGAGGATGGGAAAAGAGGATGGGAAAAGGAGGGTGGGAAAAGGAGGGTGGGAAAAGGAGGGTGGGAAAAGGAGGGTGGGAAAGGAGGGTGGAAAAGGAGGGTGGAAAAAGGAGGGTGGGAAAAGGAGGGTGGGAAAAGGAGGGTGGGAAAAGAGGATGGGAAAAGGAGGGTGGGAAAAGGAGGGTGGGAAAAGGAGGGTGGGAAAGGAGGGTGGAAAAAGGAGGGTGGGAAAATGAGGGTGGGAAAATGAGGGTGGAAAA
>NC_091235.1:22678872-22701372 GCF_040958095.1 Procambarus clarkii | reverse complement strand
CAAGGATTGACACTGAAATACATAGAGAGCGATACCTCTTCATATCGTTCCTAGGTCCACACTCTTCACTCAGAACACATGAACACACCATCAAAAGACACTTAAACCTTTCTCGAGAACATGTGGTAGATAGAACACAGATTATTGTTATAAAAGAACACCCTTCAAGGATGTATATTTCAATCCATGTATCGCGAAAGAATTCGTTTGATGTATCTATATTCAGGATATATTTCAGTTTTATAGTACCCGTAAACTGCAGATACTCGAGGTACCCTTCCAGTAAGAGCAGTGTAAACCTGAACATGATACATTGTGTACACTGGTTCGAGGCCCGGCTCTTTATGTTCTATTGATCTGAACTTTGTTTTGTTAGAACAAATCCACAAGGGCCGTAAGAGGATTCGAACCTGCGTCCGGGAGCATCCCAGACACTGCCTTAATCGACTGAGCTACGACAGGGTAAAAGGGTTGAAACCGAAGTTCTACTGAACTTACTGGATCCTGTGTGTGATTTTATTTTGTTAGTTTATATTCGCTGATGGCATACATATGACTGTTGTAACGTGTCTAAGGACCTGTTGCTACCCGCACGCGGCATGAGGACTCACCTGGCCGTAGTTTGAGAAGTACTAAGAAACCTTTGCCGGTGTTGGAGGGGAGGTCGAGACGCTACCCTCCTTGGGCTACCTGATCAACCAGGCTGTCGCTCAGCGGGTCGCAAGGCCACAGCTGCCCCTCCACACCCTAGTGTGGCCGGGTGACATCACACACTATGTAAATGACAGCAGTACCTTCCTTGTGGAGATTCCGGGGATCAAATGCCCCGCGGCCCGGTCTCCGACCAGGTTTCCTGGTTGGTCTCAGGTCAACCAGACTGTTGGACGCGGCTGCTCGCAGCCAGACGTCCGACCCAACATGATACAGTCCTTACACCCAGTCAAAGAAGAGTTACGCCACTATGCAAATTAATACGATATCTTGGTTATCTTGAGATGATTTCGGGGTTTTAGTGTCCCCGCGGCCCGGTCCTCGACCAGGCCTCCACCCCCAGGAAGCAGCCCGTGACTGCTGACTAACACCCAGGTACCTATTTTACTGCTAGGTAACAGGGGCATAGGGTGAAAGAAACTCTGCCCATTGTTTCTCGCCGGCGCCCGGGATCGAACCCGGGACCACAGGATCACAAGTGCAGGGTGCTGTCCGCTCGGCCGACCGGCACACTCAGCACTTAAAATTAATACGTTAGCACTTAACATTAAACCATACCTATAATATAAGGTAAACTTGGATACAATCACCTAGTTTCCTCGTAACATTTAACGACACCTACGGAATTAATGTATTATAGAACCTGAGAAATCTGATGGCCTGTCGCTTTTAAAAAAAATTCTATCCGCTCAACCTGTCCTCACACTTGAATGTACAGCAAATTCTGAAATTCTTGAAAATGACGCTAAAATTCACCCCTAATATCAACGCTTTACTGTACGCTTAAAAGCTTATACTTTCTCCCCCAAGATGTCGCTAAACGACATACAATGAATACACCAGCATATATACATTCTCGTCTGTATACTAGTTTATTTCTTGTATTATACATTCCATACCCGGACAACCTAATCTATTAATCACCATGAGTTCAACCAGCAGTCATTATTAGTAATGAAGTAGCCCAGAGTAAACACAGTAGCCTAGCCTAGCCTCTATATAATAGTCTCGTTACCAAACGCCAATCGAAGCCTCGTTACTACACGCAAACACCCGTTACGACAGGGTGGGGTGGGGGGGGGGGGGAGGGGGAAGGTCTACTGGATTCTTGAAGCCACTTAAGGCCACGAAACCGGTTATCGGTCGCCGTTCGATGTTTACAACCGAATTTTCAAATATGAAACCCGTATCTGAGCGAGTTATTTACAAACATGCGCGCTGACTTACGTAACTCGCTCTCACCCACTAACAAGAAACATGCTCGCTCCCTCACTTAAGACACACACACGCACACACGCTCACACACACACACGCACACACACGCTCACACACGCTCACACACACACACACACACACACACACACACACACACACACACACACACACACACACACACACACACACACGCTCACACACACTCGCAACAAACACCCCCGCTTGCAAAACACCCACTCACATTCACAACACACACACCCACACTCAGAACACACACACACACAACACACCCACACACACACACATCCACACCAAACACTCCCACTCCTACTCACAACACACACACCCACTCACAAGAATTCTTACAACCAAAGCACCATCTAGCAGCCAATCAGACAAATTCTGATAAAATCGCCGGCATTAGTGCCAGTATTGAACTTACACATCTGTCAATCAATTGACAGATTAAGCTTACAAATGGTGCAACAAGGGAAGGGAACTATCATGGGGGAAAGCGCCAAGCCATTATGACGACATAGCAAAAAACTTGCTATATCGTTCTTCTAAAGTATAAATTAATTATCTATATTAAATGTGCATTCATAGTTAGGACTAAACAAAAAATTATGTAAACTATATTTTGGTCTACCTTGATTTACGGGGCTGTAGATATTAGATACCAATCCTCATTCTAAAATTCTCAATAACATTAGGTACAAATCCTTGTCTTAAAATTCTAATACCACCAGAAACCAATCCCCAATCTTGTTTTTCACAGTTTTGGAGACCAATCCTTACCTGGCCTCCATTAGCAGCTTTAAAGACTAAACATTTCCATATAACTTTCCCCAAATGTTGTAGCCTCAAACATTATGATCAACACAGTGATTAAATGTTGAACAGTGATTAAATGTTGAACAGTGATTAAATGTTGAACAGTGATTAAATGTTGAACAGTGATTAAATGTTGAACAGTGATTAAATGTTGAACAGTGATTAAATGTTGAACAGTGATTAAATGTTGAACAGTGATTAAATGTTGAACAGTGATTAATATTGATTAAATATTAGAATTTTTAGTTATGGAACAATATACTGAATATATATATACATATATATATATAATTTAAGCCTTCGTATCAAATTAGAATTCGAAATCTGTAGGCATGATAATGTTATGTTATAATATATATGATATATATATTATATATACATTTAAATTTGTTTTTTATTAAAAAGGAACATAAGAAAGAAAACCGCAAACGTCCCAGTGCCTATATGAGACGTCTACTGTGTCTATCTACCAGAGGCATCTACTATGTCTATCTACCAGAGACATCTACTATGTCTATCTAACAGAGGCATCTACTATGTCTATCCACCAGAGGCATCTACTATGTATATCTACCAGAGACATCTACTATGTCTATCTACCAGAGGCATCTACTATGTCTATCTACCAGAAACATCTATGTATACCCACCAAACTCATTCATTTCTGTCTAATCAATGCGTGAAACAAGCCTTCGACGGCACGTCAATAACAAATAATAAAATGGTATACATATGCATTCTATATTTATACATTATCGCTTCAGTATCCATGCTGCATGTCACAGTTGTCCACATTACGGTCTATGCTGGTATGATTCCAGTTGCCATGATTCTTCATGGCAACACTCATCAATAGTATCCATATTGCCATATGGTGATTTAACTACATTCAGTGAATGGAAATGAGATGTCACACATATATAATACAATGCATGCAAGTATAGTACAGGATACAGGCATACGTCAGGCTGCGAGCAGCCGCGTCCAACAGCCTGGTTGATCAGTCCGGCAACCAGGAGGCCTGGTCGACGACCGGGCCGCGGGGACGCTAAGCCCCGGAAGCACCTCAAGGTAACCGCAAGGATACTGGTAAATATCTTCCAATAAGCCACACTTATCCCGCCCTGAGACGCTTGATGCGATCTATATTATTCTACGTGTATCTCTACTAGCCGTGTGGTACGGCTAGTAGTACCTTTGGTACGGCTAGTAGTACCTTTGGTACGGCTAGTAGTACCTTTGGTACGGCTAGTAGTACCTTTGGTACGGCTAGTAGTACCTTTGGTACGGCTAGTAGTACCTTTGGTACGGCTAGTAGTACCTTTGGTACGGCTAGTAGTACCTTTGGTACGGCTAGTAGTACCTTTGGTACGGCTAGTAGTACCTTTGGTACGGCTAGTAGTACCTTTGGTACGGCTAGTAGTACCTTTGGTACGGCTAGTAGTACCTTTGGTACGGCTAGTAGTACCTTTGGTACGGCTAGTAGTACCTTTGGTACGGCTAGTAGTACCTTTGGTACGGCTAGTAGTACCTTTGGTACGGCTAGTAGTACCTTTGGTACGGCTAGTAGTACCTTTGGTACGGCTAGTAGTACCTTTGGTACGGCTAGTAGTACCTTTGCTGCAAGACAGTGGTGTTGTAGCAAAGGTTTTGACATTTCCCCCCTGCAAGGTACGACGCCGCATGGAATGGTATTGTTAATTCGCAATACAATACCTCATACCTCAGTGTATGGGAGGCTTAGCCCAGCGCCTGATACTGCATTGCGCGCGCGCGCGCGCGTGTGTGTGTGTGTGTGTGTGTGTGTGTGTGTGTGTGTGTGTGTGTGTGTGTGTGTGTGTGTGTTGTGTCTGTGTGTGGGGGGGGGATGTTGAGTTTGCATTCCGGCTAGAAGATCGAGGCTCTTGGGCTTCAAGCTAAAGACGATTTGACGTCTCAACTTTCGGTTAGTTTTCTAGTATTGGGAACACGCTCGATCGTGTTCTCTCCCACATTGGTGGCTCCCCCACCACGTCCCGCGCCTCCCACCGAGAGGCGGAATGGGTGGTGTGGGAGGGTTGCTGACGAGGAAGGCCATTATGTTGACATTCGCGGCTCCGACCCATCGTGTCAGGCGGGCATTCACCTGGCGCCGACTGTGACGTCACAAGGGTAAACAAACCGGTGCATTGTGGGTCTCTGAATGCGCGGGAAGTTTGCCATTCGTGGCACCTGTCAACACGCGGTAATTACTGAACAAGCGTCCATAATGTATAGATTGATTTATCGACTCTGACATGGCCTCGCCTTCCTTACCCTAATGCACCACTACCTTACCTTACACTCTTCCCCCTCCCCCCTCCCCCACTTCCCCTCCACTTTGTCCATAACCTCCCTTTATCCTTTACTGACCCCTACCCCTTACTTTTCCTTGTATATCACCTCTTACCCTCCATGTCTTCCCTCCATGCATTCCCTTGCTTCTCACAAATCCATGGGTAAACTAGTAAGTTTACCCATGGATTTATAAACTAGGATGTATCAGTTGATTTTCGGAAATTCACTCAAGAAGAACAGTGTAGCCACTGTATCATTACAACAGATATCATCACTTTCATGCTTTCAGAAGTGAAATACAATATTTGATATTGGTAATATTTGTAGTACATCACTGAGAGTAATCAGGTAATGGGCTCTGACGGCTGAGTGGACAGCGCTCCTTATTCGTAGTCATAAGGGTTCGGGTTCGATCCCCGGTGGAGGCGGAAACAAATGTGTAGAGTTTCTTTCACCCCTCATGTTATATATATATATATATATATATATATATATATATATATATATATATATATATATACATATATATATATTTCTGTGTGTGTGTGTGTGTGTGTGTGTGTGTGTGTGTGTGTGTGTGTGTGTGTGTGTGTGTGTGTGTGTGTGTGTGTGTAAATCACGAAAATTAACCACGTGATGAAAAATGTGACAGTGTCAGACTACGGAGGAAGAATTGAAACAGGAATTTCCTTAAGTACTTTCGTACATTAATACATCTTCAGAAGGAATGAAGATGTATTCCTTCTGAAGATGTATTAAAATATATACTGTGACTCGCAGAGTGCACTCCTGGCAATGGACACACATAGTAGTGACTCCCAGAAAAGAGTTAAAGAGATATTAGAATGAATGGTTTAGCTGCTAAAACCTATTTGAAATTCAATTCCTGTGGATACCATCACATGTTGGCATCTCAAAGCATGGTACTGTTGACATGCTTACAAAGACAGCCTGCCGTAGATCATTAGTAGAAATTAATATAGTTGGTTCATTAGCAGTGACAAAGAGAATATAAATATCAAATATGTACCCAACTCTATTCATAAATGAACCTATTAATCCATGTGATAACTGGGATCATAATAGATTTGATCTCGTATGTAGATAGATTGATTAGAAATCAGTAGATTTCGTAAATGTACCAAGATAGACATTGCATGTTTAGCAGTAAGCCAACACTCTTAAGATATCAATCTCCTGCAATATAGGCATGATTGATGCCTCACAGCCTATCAATCTCCAGTCCGTCTACCTAAAATGAAAGTACTTACAGTATGTTGACCAGACCACACACTAGAAAGTGAAGGCACGACGACGTTTCGGTCCGTCCTGGACCATTCTCCAGTCGATTGACTTGAGAATCGACTTGAGAATGGTCCAGGACGGACCGAAACGTCGTCGTCCCTTCACCTTCTAGTGCGTGGTCTGGTCAACATACTTCAGCCACGTTATTGTGACTCCTCGCCTGCAAATGGTAACTGTAAGTAACCATGGTAAGTAACCATGTGGTCGAAAGTACCAATATGTAGTGATGAACCACCAGAAAGTTAACTTTAGTGTTGAATTTGGACAAAACAGAAACATTTTTAACTGTAGCATAAATAGAGAACCTAACCTAACCTAACCTAACCTAACCTAACCTAACCTAACCTCTGACAAAACTCTACCCATTCGCTAACTCACCTTGACTCAAGGTGAGTTAGACCATGTGTCAGCTGAAGATGTTTCAGGCAGGAGCGAAACGTCGTGCAGATAATACATCATACAGTCACCCATGTTGTGTTGTATTCTCATAACACCACACTGACATAATTCTAAATATCCATAACAAACTGAGAGAACGAGAGCGTAAGAAAAGCTGAATACAGCAGCTGGTAGGTAGGGGGTTAATGGATGGGAAGGGGGGGGGGGATGGGAGAGAGTGGGATGGAGATGGAGAAGTGGAAGAGTAGAGAGAGAGAGAGAGGAGGAGGATAAGAGGAAGCATTTCAAGTGGAATCCGCCGATCGCCAATATTGATACAAGTAGTTGATGGCGCCACACTCCAAGGTGGTGGGAGGGGGGACTAGATGGGAGGGGGGGAGGGGAGGGAAGGATGGGAGGGGGAAGGGGAGGGGGGGGAAGACAGGATAACAACAATTGAGATGGAAATTGGGAGAGAAAAGTGAAAGGGTTTGATGGATGCCATAGTGGGAACCAGCACGTCAGGAGATGAAGATTCTTGACCCCCCCCCCTCCCATCTACCCCAACACCCCCCCCTCCCCATCTTCCCCAACACCCCCCTCCCCTTATACCCCAACACCCCCCTCCCCCACACTCCATTCCATATATGTTCCAAGGTGCCCTGAAATGGTGAAACTCCATGGACTAGACGCCACACCTTTCATCTCAACGTACCTCAAGGGAGTCAATCGTTATTAGAGCTAAATGCTCTTTATCAGGGGCAATGGCACCGACCCCCGACCTGCCCATGATAGTCTCCTGCCACCCACCGGTCACCCTGCAAAGTTGAGTGCCGGTAGCCATGCCGAGAGAGAAATATAATTAAGGTCAAGAACACTGAGATAATTTAAATAACCACGACCAGAAGGGATAACTAAGTAGAGCATATAACAACGGTCCGGTCGATACATGAGAGAGAGAGAGAGAGAGAGAGAGAGAGAGAGAGAGAGAGAGAGAGAGAGAGAGTGAGAGAGAGAGAGAGAGAGAGAGAGAGAGAGAGAGAGAGAGAGAGAGAGAGAGAGAGAGAGAGAGAGAGAGAGAGAGAGAGAGAGAGAGAGTGAGAGTGAGAGAGAGAGTGAGAGAGAGAGTGAGAGAGAGAGAGAGAGAGAGAGAGAGAGAGAGAGAGAGAGAGAGAGAGAGAGAGAGAGAGAGAGAGAGAGAGAGAGAGAGAGCCACACCCTGTTGAGCTTTGCCAGAGTTCATTTGGTTTACAGGAAACAGGTGAACCCGTCCTCAGTGACCCGGTGTGACTGGCAAATGAGAGGGGTGGGGAGGGGGAGGCGGGGGGGGGGGGGTCGTGGGGGGTGAGGGGGGAGGTAGGGAGGGGGTAGTGGGGGCGAGAGGGAGGGAGAAGGAAGTCGAATGAGAGAGAGAGAGAGAGAGAGAGAGAGAGAGAGAGAGAGAGAGAGAGAGAGAGAGAGAGAGAGAGAGAGAGAGAGAGAGAGAGAGAGAGAGAGAGAGAGAGAGAACACTCCCAACGACACACTAACATCAGCAAACAACACCATTTAAGAGACAAATTCGTAAACAACGACCCGACCAAATGAAGAATATTGAACAAAAGAAGGAGACGAGCAAGAGAGCAACGATGACCGAGCTAGGAGACTGGGAACGTCAAGACACAGGCACACAGAATACATTTGATGCCAGAGGCGAGTAGTCACAACCTGCTGGCACACAGTACACCCCCCTACTCACCGTCAGAGGTCCGGCTGTCCAGATCGAAACTGGCTGATTAATACTGCAACATGTTTCAAATGGCAGAGCTACCATTACAACCTCTGCCACAATTGCTCCTACTATTTCAGTCACCTAGGCTCTAGGAGACTCGAACTCTGGACCCCCACGTGTGTAAGGCCCAAGCGCTATCGACCGTGCTATTGAGGGGTCTTAATAAGGAAAGTTTCCATAAGCAGCATCCTGCTGCCAAACTGGAATTTTCCCCTTTCAATAACAACTACTAAATATCGTTCCTGTTACTGTTTTCGAGTCTCCCCTGAAAAAAAAATATCAGGGGAGATATGATCACCACATATAAAATTGCAGGAATACGAACAATTCCACAGGTGGAAACCAAATATCTGAATGAGTTGCAGACACACACACGAGAGAGAGATCTCTTGCATGGCCAGAGCAGTGACAAGATGGAATGAGCAAAACAGTGACTAGGTTGTGTTATCTCGTGTTGGTTCGGGGAATTAATGTCTCCGTAGCCAGGCAGGTCTCTAATTAGGCATCCTGATTGGCGGTCTGGTCAAGCAGGCTGTTAGACGCCGCTGACATATGAATGACAGCCCAGTTGATCAGGTGGTCATGTTCCATACACAGCTTCATGTATATATATATATATATATATATATATATATATATATATATATATATATATATATATATATATATATAGGAAGAGGAAAAGATTAAAGTATTCAGTGAGAATCCACAAGGTCTTCTCTGAACACTATTTATTTTCTTCTTCGAGGATGTGGGTCCCTTTAATTAAACCAGTGGTGGTACCCCTAAATATATAAATATATATATATATATATATATATATATATATATATATATATATATATATATATATATATATATATATAAACCCAGTGAGCACAGGAACCTGTCTATACACCGAGAGGTAGGGTCCAAGAGCTGCAGCTCAACCAATGCAAGCATAATTAGGGGAGTACAAAATAACCCACTTTGTTATCACTTACTAAATTTACTTACAAATCTAGTCTATAAAGTATAATATAATACAATAACTAATGCGATTTAAATTCTCTAATTCAATTATTTGCATTCCAGAGAAAATATTACACCCAATAACTATTTGAAATCAAGAAGAAATAAGTTGAATTAAAAACACATGATAAATGTGGAAAACCATTATGAAGAAAGAAAAGTGTTGGCAATCACTGGGCCATCGGGCAATGATATAGTGTACTAAGAACGAGTCTACCAGCTAGGAAAATGTAAACATGAAATAGTGTACTAAGAACGAGTCTATCAGCTAGGAAAAGAACGAGTCTACCAGCTAGGAAAAGAACGAGTCTACCAGCTAGGAAAAAACGAGTCTACCAGCTAGGAAAAGAACGAGTCTACCAGCTAGGAAAAGAACGAGTCTACCAGCTAGGAAAAGAACGAGTCTACCAGCTAGGAAAAGAACGAGTCTATCAGCTAGGAAAAGAACGAGTCTACCAGCTAGGAAAAGAACGAGTCTACCAGCTAGGAAAAGAACGAGTCTACCAGTTAGGGAAAACAACGAGTCTACCATCTAGGAAAAGAACGAGTCTACCAGCTAGGAAAAGAACGAGTCTACTAGCTAGGAAAAGAACGAGTCTACCAGCTAGGAAAAGAACGAGTCTACCAGCTAGGAAAAAACGAGTCTACCAGCTAGGGAAAACAACGAGTCTACCAGCTAGGAAAAGAACGAGTCTACCAGCTAGGAAAAGAACGAGTCTACCAGCTAGGAAAAGAACGAGTCTACCAGCTAGGGAAAACAACGAGTCTACCATCTAGGAAAACAACGAGTCTACTAGCTAGGGAAAACAACGAGTCTACCATCTAGGAAAAGAACGAGTCTACTAGCTAGGAAAAGAACGAGTCTACTAGCTAGGAAAAGAACGAGTCAACCAGCTAGGAAAAGAACGAGTCTACCATCTAGGAAAAGAACGAGTCTACCAGCTAGGAAAAGAACGAGTCTACCAGCTAGGAAAAGAACGAGTCTACCAGCTAGGAAAAGAACGAGTCTACCAGCTAGGAAAAGAACGAGTCAACCAGCTAGGAAAAGAACGAGTCTACCAGCTAGGAAAAGAACGAGTCTACCATCTAGGAAAAGAACGAGTCTACCAGCTAGGAAAAGAACGAGTCTACCAGCTAGGAAAAGAACGAGTCTACCAGCTAGGAAAAGAACGAGTCTACCAGCTAGGAAAATGTAAACATAACAAAATATCATTAAGAACGAGACAAATTTTGTTGTCTCATTAACAACTAACTATACAGTACGATGGGCATTATAGTAAACAATTAGCAATTGTCAATAGTTTTTAATGAGCGATTTATTAACAATTCTACTGACTGGAAGTGGAGATCCTTCTGAATCGACGTTTATCGGTCGACGTTTAAGTCAATAGTTTTAGATGATTTGCCTGATGGGATATTAAATATTTTGAGAATACTTCCTCACATCAATACAATTCGTCAAATGGAGAATGAAGAACATTGTGAGCCACACAATATATATATATATATATATATATATATATATATATATATATATATATATATATATATATATATATATATATATATATATATATATATACAAACCTAGAAGGGGTACCACCTCTGGTGCAAGTGTAGGGACCCATAGCCTCGGAGAAGAAAATAAAGAGTACTCAGAGAAGACCTTATGGATCCTCACTGAACACTTTGATATTTTCTTCTCCTACCACCCCTATTCTTTTGGTATGTGTGTATATTTATCTTTTATATCGTTTATATATCTTTTTTATATATATTATTTATCGTTTATATATATATATATATATATATATATATATATATATATATATATATATATATAATTGACGATCCCGGGTTCGTTCCCCTCGAAGGAGAGAAGTGTTTAGGCTCGTTTCAACTGATGCCTCTGTTCACCAAGGCCCCCCCTGGAGTTAGACAACTGTTGCACATCTTGCGAGACGGCCCAGCGGGACCTCGATCGCGTTTTCTGTTGCCAAAGAAGGGAATTCTCACACACAAATTGGTAAACAAGAGAGATGTGAAATCTTTGGCGGGGGATGCTGGTGGACTCGTCTGGGAGCGCATCAGTTATCGTCACCTGGGAGATGACAGCTGCCATGGGGTGACCTGCACCAGCATCTTCATCTGATTGTACGGTGTTGAGATGAGAGATGTGTAGTCAAGAGTAAGATAAGGAGATGGACTATGGCAAGGGAGGAGATAACATTCTGAAAGACCAAAACACGTGCAAGGTAACAGAATACTTGGGAGAACACGTGGAAGAGAGAACACGTGGAAGCAGAACACGTGGGAGCAGAGCACGTGGGAGGAGAACACGTAGACAGGAGCAGAACACGTGGAAGGTAGCAGAACAAGTGGAATGTAGAACACGCAGAAGGAAGAACACGTGGAAGGTAGCAGAACACGTTTGAGGAGAACACACAGAAGGGAGGAGAACACGTAGACAGGAGCAGAACACGTGGAAGACAGAGTGGTCAAGGCCTCAGATCCAAATACAAGCCCTCGACGAACGACGTAGAGAACTTAAGCAATGTCGAATGAAAGGCACAGACAGACGCCATGATGCATGCCACTCTCCACCCGTCTATCCCCCCCCCACCCACCCGTCCAACCCTTACCTCCTGTCCCCTCCCCACAGCACCCGTCTCTCTCCCCCACAAGCGCGGGTAACCATTACCCTGGGTGCATGGAGTGGAAGCCTTGTGATCAAAATAGCCGTGGACGCTATCTTTGCTAAAGACATCAGTGCTGGGGCAGGTGTCTTCTGAGTCATCCGCCGCTACACTGCAGATTTCGTCACCATGTCGCCGTGAATAGAACCCTTCCGCCCCCCTAAGTCTTGAACGATATGGATTACATCCTTGTCATAGATGCATTCCTTCCTCTCCCGTTGTCCTCTTACGTCATCTGCTGCTACTCCTTCTCCGAGTTATCCCTGGGAGTGGTTTGTAGAGCGAAGGTTAGCTAGCTACCAAGCGCATATGTTATCAAGCACATACGCTACCAAGCACGTATGCTACCAAGCACATATGCTACCTAGCACATACGCTACCAAGCACATATGCTACCAAGCACGTATGCTACCAAGCACATACGTTACCAAGCACATATGCAACCAAGCACATATGCTACCAAGCACATATGCTACCAAGCACATATGTTACCAAGCACATATGTTACCAAACACATATGCTACCAAGCACATATGCTACCAAACACATACGCTACCAAACACATACGCTACCAAACACATACGCTACCAAACACATACGCTACCAAACACATACGCTACCAAACACATATGCTACCAAACACATACGCTACCAAACACATACGCTACCAAACACATACGCTACCAAACACATACGCTACCAAACACATACGCTACCAAACACATATGCTACCAAACACATACGCTACCAAACACATACGCTACCAAACACATACGCTACCAAACACATACGCTACCAAACACATACGCTACCAAACACATATGCTACCAAGCACTTATGCTACCAAACACATACGCTACCAAACACATACGCTACCAAACACATACGCTACCAAACACATACGCTACCAAACACATACGCTACCAAACACATACGCTACCAAACACATACGCTACCAAACACATATGCTATCTATCATCACGTCAGCAAGGCGGACAATCCCGCATGCTATCATAAATTTATGAGTTTGTATGTACCATTTCTTAATCGTTATCTTAACCTGTACCTCTTCATCATCTTCACATTCCAAAACCCTCCACCCGTTCAAAATATAAGGAAGGCCTCGCTTTTCACAGGTTCGATCCCACATACACACGTAAAAAGACGTACTTAAAATGGTTACTTACGTGTTAAGTTCGTATTACTTTTGGAATAAAATCTATTTATCTATTAAGTAGGTATTACTTTTCAAGAAGGATGTATTTACCTGTTAGCTTTGGATTTATTTTTTCAAAACAGTCTATCTATCTTGTAAGTGTCTATTAGGACAATAATAATTGCATCTTACCTGGATTCTCTCTCTCTCTCTTTCTCGGGCTCACCATAGCCCGTGCTACTTGGGACTCACCTGTAAAGAAAGGAAAAGTAATATTAAATGATTTTAATGATAAATATCAATTCTTCCTCCCTGTTAGTATATTGGATAATTTAGTTTTTTTTAAGCGATTAGGAGACACTTGGTGAGTTAAGTAGTTAAGGTGCCAATTGAAGTTGTTTAAGTGTTGTCAAAAGCTGCATTAATATGAGTGTGTACTCACCTAGTTGTACTCACCTAGTTGTGTTTGCGGGGGTTGAGCTCTGGCTCTTTGGTCCCGCCTCTCATCAGTCAATCAACTGGTGTACAGATTCCTGAGCCTACTGGGCTCTTATCATATCTACATTTGAAACTGTGTATGGAGTCAGCCCCAATCGTGTGTGTGTGTGTGTGTGTGTGTGTGTGTGTGTGTGTGTGTGTGTGTGTGTGTGTGTGTGTGTGTGTGTGTGTGTGTGTGTGTACACTCACCTAGTTGTGCTTGCGGAGGGTGAGCTTCGGCTCTTTGGTCCCGCCTCTCAACCGTCAATTTAGGGTGTGTGCGCGCGTGCGTACGTGCGTGTGTGCGTATCATAGTAATAATGACACCAGCTTTCACGTTCAGAATTCAGAAGTGTCAATCAAAACAGAGCTATCCTTGAAGTACACCACCGGTACTGAGCAGGTGTGGGCTAAGTGCAACATCGGTACTGAGCAGGTGTGGACTGAGTACAACATCGGTAGTGAGCAGGTGTGGACTGAGTACAACACCGGTAGTGAGCAGGTGTGGACTGAGTACACCACCGGTAGTGAGCAGGTGTGGACTGAGTACAACACCGGTAGTGAGCAGGTGTGGACTGAGTACACCACCGGTAGTGAGCAGGTGTGGACTGAGTACACCACCGGTAGTGAGCAGGTGTGGACTGAGTACAACACCGGTAGTGAGCAGGTGTGGGCTAAATACAACACCAATAGTGAGCAGGTGTGGACTGAGAACAACACCGGTAGTGAGCAGGTGTGGACGCTTACTCCAAACCTACCACCCCCTCGGGACACCTGAAGAAAGCCTGTCCACCCGTCCTCCTTCTCTCCTTATAAAGTGCCCTAATCCTAACCTACCAGAGGACCCAAAACAGAAAACGGGAACAGTGTGTGCGTCAATTTCGCGAGCCGCTGCCATTTTCTAAACGGCAATTTTTGCCCGTAGATTGAGTATACGTCAAAATGCGACGTGTGATGCGACGACGGACCTTTGACAAGCCCCCGGCTTCCTGTCCTCGTCGAGGCCACTAGTGTTAGTGGCCCTCCCTCAGGTAAATTCAGGTAAGTCGCAGGTTTCAAAACCCTCTTTTTAATATAAGGGTGATTAGCTACATCTCTTTCATCGTTCAGTAGAGAATTTTATAGACATATTCCACGGATAACTGATCAACCAGGCTGTGATTCCTTAGCCGAGTGCATGCAGCGGGGCTCCAACAGCCTGGTTAATCAGACTGTCAACCAATAATCCCAATTAGAAACCGGGGGGGGGGAACAATTCTGGGAAACTCCTCCAGATAATTCCGAGGTAAAATACGTTTACAGCGACGCCCTTTACATAGCACAAATCCACAAGGGCCGTGACGAGGATTCGAACCTGCGTCCGAGAGCATCCCAGACGCTGCCTTAATCGACTGAGCTACGACATGGTAAAAGAATTGCAACCGGAAATTCTACTGAATTTACTTGGATCCTGCAGCCTCTCCGAGACACAAACCAGGATTTTAAGCAATTCCCCCCCCCCCCATGCACTCGAGCTATGTCAATATCTTTACATAGCATCGCGAGCGACAGTTCCCACTCCACCTGTTACTACTGCAGATTATCTTGAGGTTATCTGGAGATGATTTCGGGGCTTTAGTGTCCCCGCTGCCCGGTCCTCGACCAGACCTCCACCCCCAGGAAGCAGCTCGTGACAGCTGACTAACTCCCATGTACCTATTTACTACTAGGTAACAGAGGCATCAGGGTGAAAGAAACTCTGCCCATTGTTTCTCGCCGGCGCCCGGGATCGAACCCGGGACCACAGGATCACGCGTCCAGTGTTCTGTCCACTCAGCCGCCGGCTCCCTGCTAACAAAGTGCCTCCAGATTATACCACATTTAAAGAAGAGAGATCAAAGACAGCCTCTGAAGATGCTGGGGTACCCGGTAACTTGAGTGCGTCCTCAAGTGCTGCATATATAGGGACTTACTGACGAGCCAAGTCCGTCCTGAGTTCATCGAGCTGTTGAGAAAGGTCCTGACTGGCGGTCAACACCACTCGCTAATTGACTTAGCGCATCATTAAGCAGATAATCAATTCGAGTGGAGTGTTGTTTGTCAATGGGACTAATTAATTGTTGTTTTTACATTCTCTCCCAAACATGGTGAGTATACCCGTCCCAGCGCTGAATGTCTATCAGTCCCAACGGTGAATGTCTATCAGTCCCAGCGCTGAATGTCTATCAGTCCCAGCGCTGAATGTCTATCAGTCCCAGCGCTGAATGTCTATCAGTCCCAGCGCTGAATGTCTATCAGTCCCAGCGGTGAATGTCTATCAGTCCCAGCGCTGAATGTCTATCAGTCCCAGCGCTGAATGTCTATCAGTCCCAGCGGTGAATGTCTATCAGTCTCAGCGCTGAATGTCTATCAGTCCCAGCGCTGAATGTCTATCAGTCCCAGCGGTGAATGTCTATGAGTCCCAGCGCTGAATGTCTATCAGTCCCAGCGCTGAGTGACTACCCCCTCTCCGTCTCAGCGCTGAGCAGCACACTAGACACACACACACACACACACACACACACACACACACACACACACACACACACACACACACACACATCCCAGTCTAATTATAAATACCATTTCGTCTATTAGATTTCATGATTCTATACAAGTGTTCGTATGTCTCAAGACAAATTACATTTTTAGAAGAGTACGATATGGAGAGGCCTACACGAGGTTCACAAAATTAGGGTTGTAAGTGAAGTTTAATTCATTTATTATGCACCCTATACCCATCTTGTGGGCGGTTGTGGAAAGGGTTAAAAGCTCATTTATTGATTTATGATTTAAGTGAGAGTTACGAGTGAGAGTTACGAGTGAGTTACGACTAAGAGTTACGAGCTCACCAACACCACTACCAGTGTTGGTGAATTGTATTTGTTACGAATAGCTTCTAATTATAATTTTAACTTTAAGTTATATCTTGTCCCAGGGCAAGATAATCAAGGGACCCGGGTTCGAGCCCCATCCCGGGCAGGACAAGAACAGTTGGGGACATTTCCTTCCACCCCTGATGCACCTTTGCACCTACCCATAAACAGGTACCCGGGATTTGGGCAACTTTGCTGAGTTTGCATCTTGGGTAAGGAGAGTGACTGACCTAGGGTAGGCTAGGGTAGGGTGGGGTGGGGAGGGGTTGACCTCGATAGGCCTAAGCACAAGCTTCCTGTCCTCCCCCCCCCCCCCGACAAAGGGAGTCAACCATCAGATCAGCGTGACCATCAGATCAGTGTGACCATCAGATCAGTGTGAATTCTGCAAAGGACGCAGCGATCCAGTGCTCAGTAACATTTTGTCCAGGCACAAGTCTGTTTACATATGGTATTTCCATCATGGTATTAAACGCATCCATGGATGATGCTGAGGTCCCAGCGTGTGGATAATTTATTCCTCAAGCTCTGGAGTGTAATGTGGAGCCTCGGTTGTGATTTCTTTGAGCCAGGGGAGGGGGGAAGCTAAGTGCACCTAGTAGTCAGTAGGCACCTGGGAAGGAGATAGGCGGCTGCTGAGAGATCTCGGTAAATGTACCAGACTTCCTGTCACGCGACAGTGGGAAACCAGGACTCCTCAAGAGGCAATAACGTGTGCTGGAAGACTGTATCTCTGCTTGCAGTGTGTGTGTACTCTCCATGCTTCACGTGCTTGTGGTCAAGTTTCTCCTCACCACATCCTGGCTCACTACAGCACCCTCCTCACTCCACTCACTCCTTACTCCACTCACTCCTCACTCCACTCTCTGTCCACTCACTTCTCACTCCACTGCTCTATATGGCGCCCAAGTGGTTACTGAACACTATATTTTAGCTCGTTTAAAATTAAATTCATTCCGGGAGTTAAAGTAATCAGTTGTAACGTGACTGTGTAGGCTTCGAGAGTTGTTCTACAGCTTTTGCTGATAGTTGCGTGGTCTTTCCGGCTATTTGTCTTCGTATCCTGAAAGCACACACACACACAGCCATCACAGTCAGGCTGATCCGGTAAATTTAGCAGAAACTTGTCCAGAATGAGGAGTCGTGGAGCTCTGATGATCTCTAATTGTTTTTATGGCACTCGGACTTTTCACTGGATATATTTTGCACTTCCTACCATGTCTCTCACTCCAGTATGTTGTCATTTTAGTGTGAAGTTTGGAAGGTGTTCTTGCAGTATATTCCATGTGTATGTTGTGCTGTATCTCACGCCTCTCCGTCCCAAGGAGTAGAGTTTAGGTGCTTCCCGCCAAACACACACCGAAACTACGACGTTGGTACAACGTTCGAACAACTTTTAACACCTCCTAACCAGTTATAACAACCAATATAGCAAGTTGTAACAACGTTCTAATACGTCATAAACACATTAAGCCAAGATGTAACAACTTTATTACAAGTTGTAACAAGCGGAACATAGAGACAGTTTCAGATTGTGTTTCCAGGGTTGCAGTTGGCTCAGTTGTCTAAATGCTTCAAAGGTGTTATGTTTGCAGTAAAGGAACTCTGCACGCTTTCCTCCTCTTTCAAGCGTAGGTTAGACATATATATGAGTGGGATTGGGTGGATATAAATAGGAGCTGTCTCGTATGGGCCAATAGGCCTTCTGCAGTTACTTTCATTCTTATGTTTTCTTAAAAAAATCCACAACACATTAACAAACTACAACCTGGACAAACCTCTCCTAGGCCTAATATAAGCAGTCCCAGGCCTAATGTATTGCTTTGTAATGTATATATATATATATATATATATATATATATATATATATATATATATATATATATATATATGTGTGTGTGTGTGTGAATGAAAGCTGCATGAACGCGCAAGCCATATATCACTAAGATATATATATATATATATATATATATATATATATATATATATATATATATATATATATATATATATATATATATATATATATATATATATATACCAGTACATGTTGATATGTTCTCAGGAGCTACAGTCGAATTGTGTATAAATATACTCCACACATGCTATATGTGTAAGTATTTTTCAAGGATAAGCTATATGTATTTACCCTTTTGTGGTTGCGGGGGTTGAACTCTGCTCATTAGGTCCGCCTCTCAACTGTTAATCAATGATCATTTTTTTTCCACAAACACACATACACACACCAAAAAGCAACCCGTAGCAGCTGTCTAACTCCCAGGTATCTATTTACTGCTAGGTAACAGGACAACAGGAAGGGGGTGAAAGAAACTCTGCCCATTTATTTTCCCCCATCGCCGGGATCGAGCCCCAGTCCCAATAGGATTACGAGTCCTGAGTGCTGTCTACTCAGCCACCAATCGCCCTGTGATATGTATGTGTATGTGTGTTTATGTGTGTGTGCATATGTGTGTGCAGGTGAGGACCAGAGAGTGGGCAGAGTGGGTGTGGGCAGAGTGGGTGTGGGCAGAGTGGGTGTGGGCAGAGTGGGTGTGGGCAGAGTGGGTGTGGGCAGAGTGGGCGTGGGCAGAGGGTGGGGTGCTGGCAGGCGGCATCCTGGGTCAGCAAGTGTTTAACGACTTGACTCTTCCTTCGGGACTCGCAGCGACGTTGAGAAATGTGACCTTCAGCCCAGGTGTGGTAATGAGCTCACCTGGCTATTAGCTCTCTCACCCTGCCTACCCCTCTCTCCTCCTTGTCCTATCTCCACCCTCTTAGTAGTCTTGCTAACTTAAAAACTCAACATTTCAAGCGAAGTGTGTTGAGATGTAATTATAAGATTGGTTGGTAATGGATTAGACAATTTATATCATGTAAGGAAGTCCTCTACATCTGTCTTATACACTGTTGGTGCCTGTTTCTCCCTCATGCTAAAAAGAATTTATATGACGGATGTATGAATAATATTAGCAACGAGTTATTATTTAATATATACAACCTTTCTATACTATATTATTCAATTTTTCTTCTCTGGACTGATATGTCCCCTTGTACCCTACTCATGGCCGTGGTAAAAATAGTAATATTCTAATATATGGTAATATATGCATGTTGCATAAAATTTTTATCTTATTTTTAAGTATTATATCATTTAATGTTTCACTCCCGTCTCCAATCCACAGGGACTAGAACTCAGATTTTTTTTGTAAATTTTTTTAAGTATTTTAGTCTTGGCCGACTTCTGTAAAGCGACGCACATAATTCTTATTATGGCATATACACATTACCACTCGTCTCTCTCATTATAATCTAAATTATCATTGAACAAATCCACAAGGGCTGTGACGAGGATTCGAACCTACGTTCGAGATCATCCCAGACGCTGCCTTAATTGACTGAGCTACGACATGGTCACAATCCCCCTTGTGGATTTGTTCATTGATGCATCATGCTATTGTGATTTCTGTGTGTAAATTATCATTATTATTATTATTAATTAGGCAATACGTTGGGTGTGATTAGTGGCTGTATGCAAAATATAAACTGTAATCATACCCTATGTAATATTTGTATCTATAAAATAAAATGTGTGTGCCTGTCCAAACTTGTTGGCCAGATGTTTGGGATTACCCTCAGCCAACTCAACTTTGTATGTTGATTGCTGTAGAAAAGGTGCCCAACATGGGCGGGACGGGGCCAGTCATACTGATCCTGTAAAAAAGGGGGATTGTATTCTCCTGCAACCTCCCCAAGATATCTGTGGAAGGAGGCAGGACAAGTTCTTAGTACTCCTGACCATCTTGCGAGATGGGGGATTTATTAGCATTAACTCTAGATACACACTATGTAACCTTTCATATAATCTAGGACTGCTGCACAAATTCAGGTGTATGTTAATAATAATATTATACAAGTATTCGGGTTTGGTGCAAAAAATGCTGAAACTTTTAGATGCTTGGGTTGACCCCAGGCACTGCAGGGGTGCCCGGTTCGCACTCAGAAAGTTGCACATTGGCACCTTTTAATGGGTGCAATGGAGCCTTAATGGGTGCAATGGGGCCAACCCCAATCAGCCTATAACAATCACTACCCGCCACCAATCTGGTTTCCATCCTTGGACAGACAGACATTTCCTTTTATATAGATTATAAAATACCAATAATACATTATTATTTTAATAATATTAGTATTTCTCGATCACCAACACAATCATGACCTGTATTGTGGTCAGGATTGTTGACGGCCTCAGAAGAGCCTCCTGCCCAACCACTTGGGCTGGACGGAAGGGTCTCGCTTCTTACAGGTCGGCGTTCTATCCCCCGACCGACCAAGTGGTTGGGCACCCCTCCCCCCTTCAGAGGAGCCTCCACACCTGCTGGCATAGACTCTTGAGATGAAAGTATCTGATACACTGAGACATGATATTGGCGGAGTCGGTCCTGCGAGGGTGAGTCCGAGTGTGTGTGTGGAAAGACCTAAGTGAGGGGTGACCACAAGGTTAAGTGAGGGGGGGGGGGGGGGAGAGGACCTTAGTACTCACCTAGTTGTATTCACCTAGTTGTACTCACATAGATGCGCATGCGGCGGTTGAGCTCTGGTTCTTTGGTCCCGCCTCTCAACTGTCAATCAACTGGTATACATATTCTTGAGCCTACTGGGTTCTATCGTATCTACATTTGAATCTCGGTATGGTTTCAAATGTAGTGAAAGACACCCTGTGTTTTTACTTTTTTTTTTTTTTGGGGGGGGGGGAGGGGAAAGTGAAGCTTAACGTTTAGAAATGTGGAATATAGTGTGAGGTCTATGATAGCAGGCGTACTGTCCGCCTTGCTGACACGATCCTTGTGTGTATGGTAGCTAAGCTTGCTCCCTTGTGTCAGGGACCTGTGTGTGTTTGTGAGGCTTGTTTTATGTATTTTGTTTTCAACAAAATACAGGTGTCTATAGATGAATATTGTGTACCATTCACCCACACCTACACCCAGCTGCATATTTATATTGTTTTGATGCATTTGAAAGTTGTTTGTGGTTTCTAATGCCATCTTGAGGCATTAGAAACTGGTGGACACTAGTTTCTAATGGACAAGGACAATTTCAGTTTCTAATGAAACAGGACAAACACCTTGTTGGTGAGCAAGGTGGTTGTCCTGGGTGCCAGTTATTTGAGTGACACCCTTTGAGTACTCACCTAATCACCTAATTCACCTAATTGTGCTTGCGGGGGTTGAGCTTTAGCTCTTTGGTCCCGCCTGAGTGATGTCTTCCCTATGTTAAGGAGGGGGACAGGTCAGCTGCTTATATGTTGAAAAGTGCGGGCGATAGACAGCTTCCCTGTGGTACTCCACTTTTCAATTTGATTGTGAGGGTGATGACAATGGTGACGGGGAGCAGAGTGAAGGTGATGACAAGGGTGAGGGTGAAGGGGGGAGGGGGGGTTAGTGAGGGTGATTGTGAGGGTGAGTGTGGGGGAGGGGGGGGGGGTAAGCCCAGAGGGTCCTGCACCCACTGGTTGCTTGCAAGAGTCACCTTGCACTAATGCCCAGCCGGCCAGCCCACCCACACTCCTACCTCCTGGTGGGAGTCAGCAGTCTCACTCTCCCACCCACACCCACAGTCCTTCCCGTACGTGGAGTCACCCGTCTCACTCTCCCACAGTCCTTTCCGTACGTGGAGTCACCCGTCTCACTCTCCCACCCACACCCACAGTCCTTCCCGTACGTGGAGTCACCCTCGCAC